>NW_019417365.1:797115-854166 GCF_000390285.2 Anoplophora glabripennis | reverse complement strand
ATTGTTGCAAACTATGAGTTATGGATTCTTACGGCTTCAAGCAGCGACCGACCCTGGCGTAGTTTATCGTTGTTTGGGTTAAGCTGGAATCCGCTGACTCAATTCGAGGACCATCATGTGGGGCTATTCGATTCATATACATTCGTAGTTTTGCTCGCAAAGGAGCGTTACCTTTTGTACCCGGTGTATTCAACTAATTGTAAAATAAAATCATTGTAAAATTTGAGTTTGTGATTTGTTTACAACATCAGAAGTGGGATATTTGCAGTGGTGTTTTGTGTAAATTCAAAATGCCAAAAAGCAGGGAACTACGCCATAGACGGAGACATGAGAAATTTTCAAGGGAACGGAAGCGAGTCAGGACAGAGGCTAGGTCTGTTGACGCCGCCGATTCCCGTGACCAAAGATTATCACAACAGACACCAGGATCTCCCCAGGCTGGAACTTTACATGTAATCCACGAACACTCCTCAACACCCCCAGTGGCTCGAGTGAACCTGGGTTCTGACGGAACGCGTTTGGGTAGTGAGTCTGATGTTTCTATATTAAGTCAAACATTTTTAGATGGCATTAATAAATAGTCAAATGATTCTAGATTGTTAGGTCTTACCGTACATTCTAATAGTATCAGTGAATTCGATCCAATTAATGATAATGTTGAGGAATGGCTTAAAACTGTTAATAAGAATACGGGCATGTATTATTGGCCCGATACTGTAATTTGTAATTGGCTTTAGGCAAGCTGAGAGGTCCGGCGGAAACTTGGTATAGGAGTTTGCCGACCCGTCTTTTTATTTGGCAAGAATGGCAAAAATTATTGACAGAACATTTTGAACCAAAGCGGGATTTGCATAATTTAATGTATTCAATGTTTGCTCGTATATCTCAACCCGGCCAAAGTTTGTATGAGTATGCTTACAACAAACTCTCCTTGAATAATATAATGAATTTAAGTATACCAGACGCGAACATAGTAAATCTAATTATTGCGGGAATACGGAATGAGTAGGTTCGTTTCTCAGTTAAAGTTGCTGGTATAAGGCATCCAGTCACTTTAGTCAAACATTTGAAATCACTAGATGATAAAACACCAACACAATAAATTTGCCGAGTACTTCGATTGAGAAGAACGAAGCTCTGTCTCGCTTAGCCACATCGAATACGTCAGGAATAAAATGTTTCAGGTGTAAAGAAAGAGGTCACGTAAAAAGTGATTGCGTCACAAAACTTTAAAGGAACATTATTATTAACCTAGCGTTGGGTCCCCAGCGTATGTTTATGAAACATTCTTGGTTACATAAACATTGAATGTCTCGATGCCAATTTGGTTTTGCTAAATAAGTTAGTTATTATTAAAAGTTCGTCATTAGGCTGTTTACACTAAGTACTAAGTGATCAATAAAAGTTGGAAATTAAGTTCCTAAAAGTTTATTTAGGCCCAAAGACCTGTTATCCTGATAATTGTCATAGATGAAACTGAAAAGAATAATAGGTATTCAAACTTTAGTTCCGTATCGGTATATATGTCATAAGTTTATTAAAACAGTCTATATAAATAGACAAATTCCGGCGTTTATTGATTTGGGAATTGATGCATATATCGGCCATAAAGGTTTGCATTGACGGGAACTGGAACTTGACATTGAAATGAAAACGCTGACAGGAGTCTTGCTGTTTAAGAATAGGGCTACTGCGGAAATAAAAATAGATTTTGTTTTGCTATTGATTTTTATATCATAAATTATCAAATTATGAATTGCGACGTATTAATTGGTCAACAAAAAAATTGTTACTAGTCTATAGCGGAGACTTCAGGAAGCAGAAGTAAACATTGAGGTAAGCGAACGCGCGTCTAAACATAAACTGATTAATCTAATAAATTAATTGTTATCTCATAAAATAATAAAAGATTCGGCTTCTTCATATGCAAGCCCCGGGTGTTAAGAATATTCGTCCCGGATCTAAGGGTGCAATAACGTGTTGAAATATGTATTAGCTTATAAATCTAAAAAAAAATATGTCTTTGTTATTACAGTAGCCTGGTCCTTGTTCTAGCTTAGAGCATGACGATTTGCTCTAGGTCGTTGTCATTGAGCATGGGCGAATAGCAATTTGCTCTGGCAGCTACCGAACGTGAGTAGTTAGGGCACAGAGCATGACGATTTGCTCTGGACAGGTAGACTGGAATTTGGTCACCTGGAGGTTTTTTTTATTTGAGTGGTATTTGTTCTGGTCAGGTGGATTGGAATTTGATCACCTGGAGGGTTAACTTTTATTTTTTATTTTAATTTTATTAAATATGTTTTACTATTATTCCTATTATTTTATTGTTATTATCTTATTATAATTAGGTATTTACTATACAGCGCAGAACATTGCAGGTTAAATCCCTGGTACTTTGTTCTGGTTCAGAGCGGAATTTTGCTCTGGCAGAGTGGTATTTGCTCTGGTCAGGAAGACTGGGGACAGGTGGGCTTTTCCGGGGTCCCCCTAGTATACTACTCTTTTTCTGCTCTGGGATACCGGGAAGGTCTACCTGATGTCTTACCTGGAAGTTGGATCTCCAAAGATAGCTTAGTTTAAAAGAGTTAATGCGCAAACATTTAAGAGATCTAAATCCTTTTACAAACTAAATGTGACGAGCTCTTACTATAGTTATTAATTATTGTTATTATCATTATTAATTACTTATTGTTATATTTAGTTACCAATTATTATACGGTGTAGAATGAATCGACCTGTGTATCATATGTCTTCCAGTTTATAAACTCAAGCAGAAATGTTCAAATAAGCCTGCGAATATTGAGAAAAGCTTACGTCTTATTTTTCCCAGAATAGTGTGTCATTCTTTGTGATATTGTAATTTAAAAATATATTTGGGCAGAGATCTGCAAGCTGCCGAGCTGCATTGGGTCTTTGATTTTACTCATTAACATAAGATTAGTGGCTGACTCCTGGCAGCTCAACAGGGCGATACTGATATGCAAAATAATAAAACGATATTGGAAAGCAGCGATTACAATAATAACGAAGATATTTTTAACAAAATTGAACTAAAGGGTGGTAAAGTATACAGGCAGACAACTATCACAGTTGGTAGAACTGTCTCGGCTCTGTCCTTTCAGTATTGGTATTAACTAACATAGCTGGTAGCAGAGAGTCACGTAGCACGTTATTTATAATATACGTAGTACGACAATAAAGTGTTCATAGTATATCAATCTTCATTCTTGTAAAGGACCTATGAATAATAACACGTGAAACAACAACGTGTGGTTCAAAATAGGTAGTCCCTAAATATGCGCGCTTCCAGATAGTAAAATTAAATTACAACGTAGGTGTTTTGGGCATGGATGAAACATGCGAATTGGTTTCTAAATAATATGTCCGAAATTGTTTGAATTGTTATATTTTAAATCGGTAGGAAGCGCTCGATGAAGTAATAAAAGTTTTTGGAACACCTCGTAGAATAAGTAGCGATATAGGACAATCGTTTACGTTTACCTCAAATTATTTCAAAAATTATTGCGGAAAGTATTACTCACTACCTATACGCGGTCAGATTACCTAGGGGTACTAGCCAACTTGGGCAGTATAAAAGGACGCTCACTGGATAGCCACAATGGGGACTGATTACGACTGTTGGACTGGTATGAGATCAGAGGCATTCCCGGTATGTCTAGATCGCGTATGATCTAGTGTGGAGTGGCTGGCATTGAAAAGATAAAGCCATGGATCCATTTCTTGATGAGTTAATCAAAATAGTCAGGTAAGCGATTTGGAGGTGGAGTAGGGCGGTCTGCATTATTTTTCAGAGCCCGGTGCTCCGGTCTTCAGGCGGTCCGGTTACCGGTACTTGAGAGTGGGTTACTCCCGGACTCTGACAAGTAGGTGATCTGGAGTCTGAAGCCTGGTACTCCAGTTTTCAGGCGGTCTGATTCCCGGGACTTGAGAGTGGGTCGCTCCCGGACTCTGACAAGTTGGTGAATTAGAGTTTGAAAGCCTCCAAGTCGAAGGTAAATCATTACTTCGCGCGGGCCCGTAGAACTGTATAAATATTATTATAAAAATGATTTGCTGCTATTAATGTATGTTCTGTTTTTATTTATTGTTTATTCGTGTATAGTGTATGCATACACATAATTTTATGTTTTCATGTTTTTATTTTCTTGCATAGGTTAGGGTGGAAACTGGCGAACGAATTGGTGATAAATGACCTATTGTAAGAGTGCAAGGTCAGCAGGTTGCGGCTTGGAGGACGTGGCTCCAAGGCAACTGGACAGACCCGGACACGGGATGTTTAGATTTTAAGCACGAATTAAAATGTTAACGTTGAAAAAAAAAGATATACGCGGTTATGAGTATTGTACAAACTCATAGAGACGCATAGACGCATTCTTTTAAGACTCGCTTTATTAATTTGGGTATTTGAATAGAAGAACTAAAATATCCTAGTTTATTACAGAATACTTGCTATTTTTTCTGCCCTAGGTTATAACTGGAAAGAGTACATTCTGAGTTACCCCTGAAGGTGGCAGCGAGGACGCTACCATCTGTAGGATGGCCGAATGTTGCAAACTATGAGTTATGGATTCTTACGGCTTCAAGCAGCGACCGACCCTGGCGTAGTTTATCGTTGTTTGGGTTAAGCTGGAATCCGCTGACTCAATTCGAGGACCATCATGTGGGGCTATTCGATTCAATACATTCGTAGTTTTGCTCGCAAAGGAGCGTTACCTTTTGTACCCGGTGTATTCAACTAATTGTAAAATAAAATCATTGTAAAATCTGAGTTTGTGATTTGTTTACAACATATTAGATCTCATCAGTACGTAATAGGTAGGCCAGCTGAAAAACAGTCCAATTAATTTTGGTATCTTAACTTCAGATATGGAGTAAGTATACGTAAGTTGTAACAACGCTACATCTATGAATAGTCACTGCTACTCAATAGAGGGACCTAATAAGTTCGAAATCGGTATACGTCTTATGGGGTTCGGCTAGGAAGTTGTTTACTAGATATTATGAGTGTAATTCAATGCTGTTCAGGACATTAATCCCCAGAGTAGTTGTTTTCCACAATATGATTAGTTTAAAAACTCAGAGTTAACATAAATTTGCTAACAAGAAAATATGTGACTTTTAAACAAAATTATTTAATGGTTTTGAGAGAATAGGCAAAATAGTTACGGCACATTTTGACTTAATATAATATTTGTATTTTAAAGGTAATGCTAAAATAAGATACTGATCGCGCATCAAATAATATTATCATGTTTTCTTATGAACCATTGTTATACTGTCTTATATAAAGATAAAGGCGTCAAATATGATTTTTTAAACTCAAATTTTAGCCATATCTATGAATTGAGATTTGATAAGCGACAACTAAGTTTTTGGCGATGAATACCCACGTGGGTATTGTTAGTTTTCGTAGATGTCGCTAATCACGACCTTTCTCGGTGACATTTTGGACTATAAGCTCTTTGAGGTTAAGTTTCCCGCATTGTATGCCACATTTTAGGATGTGCAATTATATTTTAACCAAAAAAATACTCTTGTTGAAAATGCACTATTTCCGAGAAAAATGTTATTCATTATGCCACAACTAATCAATTTCTATACATAAATATAGGGTGTTTCTAATCCAAAGTAAAAAAAATACTGAATTTCCAAGCCCTAAGCTCTGAAAAAAAAAATCATAACAACATATATCCTCAAATGACTCATTTCTGACACAAACAGGCAGTTAAAATTTTAAATTTTGGACATTGTAAATAAACAATTCTAAATTTGAGAAGCAAACTTCACATCTTGAGCTGCCTATTTTACACCTGTGTTTTCAAAGTATGTAATCCATGATTTGATGAAAGATGTTAAACATAGATCTATTTATTTCATTGTCTGCCTTCTAATCAGAAGTTAACGGTTGGGTATAAATGTAAAAAAAATAATATTAAGGTGTCATTTTCTTGCAAAGTCTATAAACTTTTAGGATTTTAATAGTATTCACAATTATACGGAATAAATTTTATAAAATTAAAATCAAAGTAAATGGTGTCCCAAAACGCAGGATTTCATATGAGGAAAAGAAATTTTATTAATTAAAAAGTGTTTGTCTTTAAAGGGTAGACATTACCATTAAATCTGAAAGAGGACATCGGACAGATGTCCTCCGCAACTCATTTGGCATACTCGAGTTATTTTAAGAAAATTCTGTAACACGCTATACCTGCGGCTAAATTTCGTTAATAACTCTCAGAATTTTTTCCTTTAATTAAGGAACGGTATTCATTTGAGCAGAATAAACTTTACGACTCCCAACAAGAAAATGTCGCATGGCGTAAAGTCGCATGATTTTGGTGGCCAAGTCACTTTATTGTTACGTGAGATGAGTCATCCACTAAATTGCAACCATAACAAGTGGATAGTTTCACTTGCCGTATGGTTGATGGCACCGTCCTGCTGGAACTTCATGTCATCCAAATCCATGCTGCCCAAATGAGGCCACAAAAAGTCGAATAGCACCTCTCGATGTGTTTCAAGCCTCATTTCCAAAAAAGAAAATGGACCAATTACACCACCAGCGTAATATATAATGGTCGTTCTTGAGTGACAATAAATGATCGTCTGCTTTCAATTCCTGGGTTAGCTGAATCTTGAATAGATGCAGATGCAGATGCAGATCTTTTATTAAAATCCATTGCATTGTGCTTTTTGAAATGTTTAATTGCAGTGACCGACGACGCACTGAGGTTAAGACAATTTCCGCCACACTATCACTCACCGTAGCAATATATTCGGCTGAAAGGCCAGTACGAAGCCAGCCTGTTTCTTTATTGTTCGCAATATAACCCGATTGTTTTTGGCAACTAATCTTTTTACAGTTGTTTCATTCGGGACGTTCCTTCTATCGAAAATTCACCTAATTTGCGCAGTCTCAGCTACACACTCTCTGTAATTGTAATAAATTTTCACAATCTTCACTCGCTCATTCGTCATATAGCGCTCCATTTTATCTGACCGCAAAGTATTTACTGCAACATGTGAGCCTGCTCAATGCTGCCAACTTCGGAATGAAAATGGCACATAATTGGGACACCCTATATATACAATATTCCAAACACAATTAATTGGAAAGATATGATACAAATTCTATATAAATTATAGTTCGCAGTGCTACAACTGTATACATGTTTAATATAATTTAGTTTTCCTGTAATCATGTTCTAAATCAAATGGGAAATGAATAACTACGTAGACATTGTTTGCGATATCAATCAATACCTATTGGAACAAATAAAACTGGAATAATAATTGTCAATCTTGTTTTAAAAGTAAAGTCACCTCCCATACCAAGGTCAACTCAGAACTCAATATGTGAGACAGGAAATGGCATATTATTATTTCAGACAGAAATAATTTACATCAATATTACAAAGACTTAAAGAAAACTTCTGAATTTATTGAGATATGTCTCTAAAACTTATTCTCTAGTTGTTGACACAACTAAAACGTCTTCATGCTAAAGCACTAACAACCATAACGCGTCATAAAGCAATATCTAGAATTGCATTGCGAGCTTTAAGGCTTCCCAGCAAGAACCGGCTATAATCTAATATTTAATGCAAATTGTAGATTTGTTTTGCAATTTGTAGATAGCCTGTAAAACATCACCCGGTCTCATGTTAGGGCCATTTTAATCAGGATAAGTTTCGTCTGCGAGCTAAGCGACGCTGAAGTTTTTAGATCACATTTTCATCGGGAATTTGAGTTGGAGAAGCCGTAAAATCATTTAGTCGGTGACAAATTGGGGCGCCACAAGATGAAGAAGGAAGTATGTAACATTTCTTTATTAAAACATATCTTGAAATCGTGTTACAAAACAAAATAATAAAGTATTAACCACTTTATCGTCATCATCAACACATAGATGATCTGCAACGATTTTTTCGGTATGAAAAGCGCGACAATGAAACTTTTATTCTTGAGAAAGTTAGACAGTAACCCTATGGTAGGATAGGAAAGATATGACTTTTACATAATAATTGGAACCAAAATCTCTGGATGCCACGGAGAAAAAAAGTAACCGATATTTTTTTTTAATTGTCAGTGTTGCGAGGAACAGCTACTCCGAGGGCTATATACCCCTACCGGCATTGAATTATACTCGCAACAGCTAGGATCGTTCGTCATCAGTTTAACCCACCAAGCACAGACCGGTTTCGGACTTATTAGTCCTCATCAGTGTATCATAGGTGAGATAACCGACGAACGATCCAGCTGTTTTGCGTCGTATCATCACCACAAGGAAATACATTGTACGCGGGAGCGCAATTGGCTCCATCTGTCGTGCTGACTCCTAACTGTGCCATTCAAATCGCTACAGTAGGAAGCGACCTGCTATATTACAGGTACTTGTTGCGACTGCCACCCACAGAGGGCGAAGACAATGTTTTAATTGTCAGTGTTGCGAGAAACAACTACTCCGAGGGCTATATGCCCTTACCGCATTGAATTATACACGCAGCAACCATCATAAGCCATTGCTATCAACTACACGCTGGCTGACATTTGACATATCATTAATGTATATTTTTACATGTTGTTGTATTGTCGTATTCCGTCCTCTTCATTCTATCTGCCTTTCACCAGTGTAGCTTTGACAAGCACGTAACCAGCGTAACCATCCCCTTTTCCATCTGACCAGCTCCGTCTTGGACTTGAATTCTGGACCGGAACACTATGTTTTTTTAATTTTTTGCTTGTAACTTATTGTACATCTTCTCGATGGCGCTTTACCCTTGAGGCTTTCAATTGAATCTGTTTGTTTTTTTCGATCTCCCAGTAATTGTACTGTTATGTGCTTTCACTATTTTATGGATTGGCCTGAATACTTTTTTGGGCTTCTTGAGCATCTTGATTTTGAACTAATAAGTCCCTTTGTTATCGATCATACAACCCTAGTTATTCCACGCCATTTGGACGCTAGATTGATTCTCTAGGTGTGAGCTTTGGCTCACAAACGCACGATAATTATTAATTATCATCACCAATCAACTGACGAGTGAAACTGATGATCATAATCTGACGACAATTTGTGGAAAGGAAACAATAACAACGATATAAATGAATAGATAATTCTAATACTGAAACTTCAAGATGTTCATGCTTTACAATCAGTTCGTGACTCTGTAAATACAAGTGCGAATTTTAGTTGCTGGTAGATAAAACTGAAACCATACGATTTTTGTCGTGGCTCTTACACCAATGGAGTATGTTTCATTAATTATGGCAATTAATGGCAAAAAATCCTTTATATCTAATAATAATAAGTAAGATTATTCATCAGGAAAATGACCACACATAGATCGGTATTGAGTTTATTAGTTTCCGTTAGTACGGCATCCCAAGATGATTCAGCTATTTGGATGTCCATCTACAGACATATTTGGAGTGTTGATGAGAAGCATAATATGTCCACGTGACCATTAATCTGATAACTAGTACTGCAGGTGGTACTAGGTGGGGTAAACTTTTATCTAATAATATTGTGACAGACAACTATGATGCCTTGACTGGCATTGAATTACAATATCTGGTGCAGTACTAGTTATGCGTTTATTGCTGTCACAGATTAATAGTCACTTTGAGTCGGTAGTTACATGTGCCAATAAACACAAAGTAGCAATGATAATTAAATATATGACCTATGCTTTGTCGATTATATGTATTTCATCAATATTAAAAATGTTGTTGAATCAGTTTTGCGAACAGTCTCAAGAATGCGTTCCAGAAAGACGTAATCATTTTTATTGCATAAACAAGTCCCTTTAAAACAAAAGAAGCAGAACGATTTTCATTTTTTTTAATGACTTGATTACGAACCAGTTCACTTTATATAAGGTGTTTATTAAACATATGATACGGTTATTTCCTGGACTATTCTAAGAATGTTTTGTTCTTTGATGATTTTTGAAAACCCGCATTGTTCCGAAGACATAGGTGAGAAAAATTTTCGACAAAACCAATTACGATATTTTTAAAATTTGATAACTTTGTATGTGTCGAATTTGTTGACACTGACTGACGTTTGGCTGTTTGTTTTATTTTCTGTCTTTAGCAGTTAAACTTTTGTTAGTGAAGTCCTCATGTACTTGATGGGACTGTATCAAGAAATGCAATGTGGTTTATACACGATGGTGCACCAGCGCATTTTAGTATGGCTGCTCGTGAGTTTTTAACAGTAACATACGGAGATCGCTGGATTGGTCGAAGTGGACCTCATTTATGACCTGCTCGATCCCTGGACTTAAACCCCCTGGTAATCCAATGGGCTCATTATTAGTTTATAGTACTCCAGTGGAAAATGTGGAAATTTGTGAAAATTTAAGAAATCGGATAATTAATGGGTGTAACGACTCTGGTATTTTTGAAAGAGTTCGGCAGTCAATGAGAAGATTGGATTCTTGCATCCTAGCTGGAAGTAGTCATTTTCAATAGTTCTTGTAGATTAAGAAGCTTTACATGTAATTTTCGGTAATAAAATATTGTTTTTGTTGAAAATTATTCTCGCCTTGTATCTTCGGAACAAAGCGACTATTCAAAAGTCATTAGAGGACAAAATATTCTTAGAATAGTCCAAGGAATAACACCTTGTATTTTTGCCGTGTTTTTAATAAACACCCTGTATAATCCATTCAATTAAAAACATCACAAATAATACCAAATTTGTACATAACGTAAGGAGATGTTTGAAGGAAATAAATCATTAGTTCCACAGTAAACAATTAGCTATTAATTACATTTATTTTTGTAAATTTTAGTCTTAAGCATCCAAATTCTATGCAAATTGTTTTTATCGTAGTTTTTGAGGCCACGTTGTACACGTAGCACTTAATTATCTTAGTGTCTTACTATTTCTGTTTTTTAACGCATGTTTTACCTGTAGTTTTCGAAAGTCAGTCCATTCTTTTCGATTTAATGTATTTTACCGTGTCAAGCAACCAAAAATATGCTCGCAGATCACAGCCACACAGAAAAAAAAAGTTGGGTATACTTTTTATGCGACATATATTTTTCGTAGTAATTTGGCCTCCTGAACACGAATCTGGGGTCAGAATTGGCCCATCACGTCACAATTTTTTCCTAACCTCAAAAAACTTGTGAAAAATAGTGAAAATTGATGAAAATTTACTGGGAAAATTTGGAAGAAAATTTATTTCCATATCAAATAGTACATTTTTATGTAAAAGACTCTGCTGAATTCAAATCCACTGTCAGAATTGAGTTAGAACGTGTGATTTTTTTTCTAACCTCAAAAAACCGAGCAGGAATCGCTATTTTCAAATTCTGAGCAGACTTTGACCAGATTTTGTATAAAGGGGTTTTTGGGTCGCTGATTACGAATATTAATTCACATTGTCAAGATGGCTGATCCAATATGGCGGGTGTACTTTTTTGAAATTCACCGATTTCAGTAAAATTTGGCATCATAAGGATTGCTGGTTGATCTCACCTTCATTAATCACACATCTGGAGCCAGATTTTCATAAATCAAGGTAAAAGATTCCACTCTGTCTAAGAATGTGATTTTGCTTAAAAAAATGACTTAAGGACTCTACACATGTAATGATGTGTAGTGTGATGTGCTTGTTTGCATGGGACAAGACAAAAAAGTTTCTACTTTATTCTTTCATTTATTTAGTCGTGCATGGGCTTATGGTTTTCCAATAAGATTTTTTTAACTACTATGCAGTTTTCCTATGGCATTTAGATGCTTTTATTTCTTAATAATTTTAAAGTTCAAGGAAAAGGACACACGACTGCCACACAGCACATCACTGCATCTGCTTATACCTTCAATCTAAAAATGTGACTTTGCCGAAAAAATGCCGCCTACTCGGCCTAAAATTATGACTCTGCCTACAAATTTTACGTTGATTTCTGAAAATCTGGCTCCAGATGTGTGATTAATGAAGGCGAGATCAACCAGCAATCCTTATGATGCCAAATTTTACTGAAATCGGTGGATTTCAAAAAAGTACACCCGCCATATTGGATCAGCCATCTTGAATTTTTACAATGTGAATTCATATTCGTAATCAGCGACCCAAAAAACCCCTTTATACAAAATCTGGTCAAAATCCGCTCAGAATTTGAAAATAGCGATTCCTGCTCGGTTTTTTGAGGTTAGAAAAAAAACCACACGTTCTAGCTCAATTCTGACAGTGGATTTGAATTCAGCAGAGTCTTTTACATAAAAATGTACTATTTGATGTGGAAATAAATTTTTTTCCAAATTTTCCCAGTAAATTTTCATCAATTTTCACTATTTTTCACAAGTTTTTTGAGGTTAGGAAAAAATTGTGACGTGATGGGCCAATTCTGACCCCAGATTCGTGTTCAGGAGGCCAAATTACTACGAAAAATATATGTCGCATAAAAAGTATACCCAACTTTTTTTTTTCTGTGTGACTAATTTTTAGCCGTCCAGGATCAAAGTTTCAATATTCCTGTTAGAGAAAGTGTGTATTTTTCTCTTTGCGGACGAGGTCGAATCACCTATTTCCACCTTATGACGTCTGCGGCGTCCCTTACACACAAAAAGCGACTGCAAGAGCGAAAACCAGGCCGCCCATATGATAAATATTGAACGGCGTTAGCATTTGAATTTCTCCTGAGCCACAATAACGTGATGTTAACGCGTTTCATTCCTTCAACACTTTCGTAAACATATTTCCCAAGTGTTCTGTCGTTTCTTTGAACTAATGTCGAAGGAATTGACATCTAACTTACCCGCTTTGCGCGATCTCTCTGAGCCGCCGCCGCCGCCTTCGCCTCATCCGCCGCCTCCAGCCGCCTGGGGACGGCGAACGTCGAATAAACACCGCATAAAATACAATCTATTAAACTGTTAATGCAAACCCGGTAGTTTTACTTAATAGATTTACCAAAATAAGACAAATCTTACTAAATTTCGTTACTTTAAGTATTTGAAGTCATCTCATTGTATGTATTTCTCAAAAATAAATATAACCCTCGCATGAATTAAAAAAGTTATTAATGTTTGCGACTGCTGCTGTGGAATTACAGTTTGAAAGTTGTATGACGGGGCATCTTGCATATATTTATTTTAAATGTCTAGAAATAATTTATAACCTCATGTAGCGATAACATTACAAAACATTTAGAGGTTGTTAATTAAGAATTAATTATTAAAATTTGGCGTGCAAAATATATATTTTAAATAGGTGTTTATTCCCGCGCTAATTCGTGACGTCATTTAGTGCGATCGATATTTGAGAATAAATAACATAGACAGGATGGATAGAGTCTAGAAACAGCCAAATTCACTTTGCTTCAAGGCTCCCCGCAGACGGCCGGGAGCTAGGTTGTGTTCTCGGTCGCACTAAATGACGTCACAATGTGTTAATCATGTGACAAAATTTAAATTTTTACATCATTTTATACTTCCATAATTAATTTGTAACATTAAAGAACTAATTTCTTTACCAATGTTAATAATTTTTTTCGATTATAAATTATAGATTTATGCGATTCGAAAAGAAATTAAATTTTCATGAAGCTCTAGAATCAAATATATGAAAACAGTTACCTTTTCTACTTATACACTGAGAAAACGGTTTATATAAAGTAAAAAGAGACATTATGTAAATCGAGATATGATTAGGTTTTATTTTATTATTTAAACAATATTGGCACCACGGCATTTTAAAACAATAAACCGTTTCTTTTTCCCAAACGAAAGCAATATTTCTCCTTGCCTAAATCAATACGAAACTATCTGACTAGCTTCTACGGCATATTTTTAATCAGAGCTCTGTATCGGATTCGGGCCATAAATAAAAACTTTTCTCTTCTGCCCTGTCAAACAAATGAAGTCGGCCAATAAAACAGGACGAAACGACCATAGATTTGCATAAAACCGAGGCTACATCTACAAATTTCTGATACAGCTCGGGCTATAAAAGTAAATTTATAATTATAAGGGTGACGTAAGTGTAGGCAATAGCAATAATTTATGATTAATTTGTTTGCAATGGGGCGGCTGCTTGTTTAGCAAGTGTCCCGGAGTCTGCCCGGATTCCGGAAAGCTGCGCCGCGGCGCGCTAGGTGGATCAAGCTTTCCTTACGTTTCTTTTCATATTTGAACAGATGGATACATTGTGTCATTTCAAATGTCATGATTTTATTCATATTTCAGCATTTTTGTATTTAAATTGTCTTTAATATTTTCCGACTGATGCCAGTTGGACTGGCGAAACGTGTGGGCAGAAAAAATATACAATTTTATTTATGGCTTTAGTGAATTTTTTTGGAATAAAACAGAAATTATACAGGGGCGCTAAAATACTTGGTCCGGTTCTTTCTAAGGATGGTTTCTGTAAGGTTCCTATAACCATGTTCAATTCCTTTCTAAAAAAATGTTCTGTCTTAAGTTACAAGAAAATAGTTCCGAAAACAAAACAAACAAAAACGTTTTTATTTCTACAAATCGAGGACTCGCTCGACAATGACGGGAATAATTATTATCAACTAAATTCTGGTATTCATGGATACGCCTGCCCATACCATAACTGAACCGTCATTAGAAGCCGCAACTTTTCAGGTAAAATTGTCGGTATCACGTTCCCCACGTCGCGTCGATGCCAAACAAGAGATCGTCTGTCGTTGCCGTGGCGATTCCGTTATGGTATCTATGGGCAGACGTATCTATTAATATCTGAACCCAGTTGGAAAAAATTCCCAGAACATTGACTGCCAAAAGGAACATCACCGAAATCCTTGAACCACACGTCCTGCCCATGCGTATAAGCCTCGTTCCATTCTCATGCAGGATAATGCTCATCTTTATACTGCAAAAGGTACGATAAATTTTCTTCACGCCAACAACGTGGTTACTCTCGACCACCCACTTATGAGTCCCGATTTGAACCCCATTAAGGACGATGAGGACATGCTCGGGCGTCGATGACGATAAGACTGTCCGCAATCACCATCAATTGACCCAGGCTCTTTTACAGATTTGGCAACAAATTACGCAACGAGATATCCGACCGCGTATTGATATGCGAGACCGCTTGGTGATCAGAAACAGAGGCGGCAAGCTACATTAAATTGTGATCTGCAACGGCAAATCGACCAATTTTTTTGACGTATGTGAAACTTGTGGATATGTTTTAGAAAAAATTATTTTTGAATTTTTTTTTTTTATTTATTTTACAATAATGAATGTTTTTTATGAAGAAAATATGGATTAAACATTTTTAACTTAAAAAATGAATAAAAAGTGAAAAATTGCACTGATTTTCGGCAAATACGACAAATTTAAACATTCCGGGCACTACAAAAAAAAAATCGCAGCGTCTTGAAATTATCTGGGTTCCTTTAGGATACTTTAAGGTTGAAAAGCTACAGTCAATATCTTTAATTTATTTAATATTTGCAAAGTTATGCCAAGTTATTCAAATATTTCGAATTTTTTTATCAAAAACCAATAATTACGATTTGTAGAATACTTTGCAGTTTTCAAAACCCTGCTTGGATTTTCTATACGACCATTATTTCCCGAGTAATTGATTGCCAAAGTCAAAAATGATTTTTTTGCTTTGATTGACGATAACTCAGCGACACATCATATAACAAGGCTCCCGAACCACTCAATTAAAGAAAATTAAATTATATAAAAACATTAATCCGTAGGCATTTTTAAAGAGAAGCAAAAATTTTTAATTTTCTTTTTCGTTGATTTTCTTATGATTACTTAAAAATTGCTGACCCTAAAAAATTTTAAACTCTAGATCCGAAAACTAGACACTTGAAGCTTCAATTTCCTTTTTTTTATTCTCGGTACGACCATTTTCCTCCAAGTTACAACTCTTTGAGAATCACCCAAAATTTTGTGATTTTTTTAATATTCCTTATCTTTGTGCCTAATGTATAATGTTTCTTGCATTCACAAGGTAAGTTATAAATTAGAATAGATGAACACAAGGCACAAACGGGAATTTGAAAAATCTAAAATTTACGATCATTCTTGGGAAAATTTTCATAGAGTATAATAATTCAATGAGTTTCGGCCAAAACTTTGAAGAACGAAAATAAAACAAATAAAAACTGTTAAAAAAAATTAATCTTGGATTCTTGTTGGCTACAAGTGTAAAAGATGAAGTAAGTTATAATAGAATTAATATCGTATGAAAAATGGAAAGTCACTATAAGTTCATAAGATGAAAACAGAAGGTACATTTTCCAAACATCAACTTTTTTAAAGTGCGCGATACAAAGTGTTGTATTTTTGTATTTTGTATTTGTCTGCTTTTTTTTTAGTGCGATATTTTTGGTTAGGCAAAACTACATGTTTTTACAAAAACAACACACGATTGATCCTTTTTACGCAAGGGTTTATTTAATTAATTTTTAATTCTCTCATGCGTGAAAAATTATGTAATAAATAAGAAAAATTTCGAATAGTAGGCCACTTTAATTCAGACAATATTTTAACACCCTGTATATCAAACGCAAGTACGAAGAAACGCTCCTTCATTTTTTTGCACGTTATAATGTTATCATCCTGTATTTTCATACTTTTTTTACATCCTATATCTCGAAAGAAAACAATGCTTTTCCAGACAGATTTTTGTGTGAACTTTTTAATTAATTTCTAATAGAAATCAATTTTAAAATTTAATCAAGCCTTTTCATTGTACCCTGTATAAGGGTAAAACAGTTTTTCTACTTTGGGTTGATTTTATGAATGTGTTTGTTGTCTTGTATGTATTTCGCCATTGCCAAAATATCAATTTCATTGTGTCCCTTCGCTATATTAATTAATTAAGACTTTATTAGAAAAAAAAAACATTTCGAATAAAAATAAATAAAACCTTGGCGAAACTTTTCTGGGGTAAAACGTACCCATAGCACGCGTCCAGATGTTATATCAATTAAAATTTCGGGCGAGTGCGGCGGTAAATCGGCCCCCCGCCACCCCCGGGGGTGGAGAGACACGTTGCCATGCGGCGAATAAAGAGCATCTGCCTGCGAAAAAGCAGATAGACCTCCGGAATTATATTGCATATTGTAATGATTTATACGTGGGATAAGCACACATCTAGCGGCCATTCTTGTAGGTTCGGGCGTGCTAATGACCATAGTCGCCCGGATCGCGGTTGTGACCACCCCCGGACCCTCGCCGCCCCCCCGACGCCGTAATCGGCGCTCGCCTCTGATATTAACAATAACACTTAGTATTTAAATTATGACTTTGAATTGCTCCATAAATAATCAGGCATTAGGAGATTTGCATCCGCCAGCGAAAAGGACTAATCATGTTTAAATATTATGCCGGGCGTTGTCTAGATATTGCCGTTAGGTTTTGCTCTGCCTCCTCTCCCTATGCTGCGAAGGAAAATAGACGACTTTCGGGGGGTTGGGTTAAGTTATTGAAGTGGATTACATTGCGCTGATACGATGCTACTTCTTTGTTTTTATTCACAAACGGTAATTTATGGATGACCATCCCATACCAATTCAATCCCTTACTAATTAATGAATAGCAAATGTTATTTTGTAGTTTCACTGTACTTTTCCTATTTAAAAAATTTCCCTATATTTCATCTGAAATAAAACAAATATCTATAAAAATTGCAATAAAATAATAAATACTGGGTGTCCCGAAATTCATGCAACAAAATTTGGTCATAGATTCTTAAGACAAATTTAGGGGACCCGCATTTTTTCTTTTTGCCAACTGGCCCCCTCTTTCGGAGTTACAGTCCCCTGAAATCTGCTCCTAAGAAGTCTTTTTTGTATCTCAAAACCATGTTGTACGAGAATCACTAAATTTGGTACACAGGGGTTTTATGACATGTGGAATCTCACAGCGCTACGCTTTTTGGCGAGAAACGCCCTTAAGACACTTTTTCGTTGGCCCCTTTGTCTTTGGAACCAGAAAAATTAGGTCGCAAATTTGATTTTTTTTTAAATTATTAGTTAGCTAGAAAGCCATTGAATTTTAGAAACTTTTTGTCTCTTGATATTTGTTTCGTAAAACGCAATGTTTTTGAGGAAAATGGCGAATCACGATATGCATTCTATCACATTTTGACATTTTTCTCGAAAACATTGCGTTTTACGAAAAAAGTATAAAGAGACAAACATTTTCTAAATTTAATGGCTTTCTAGTGGACTGATAATTTTTAAGAAATTTAAATATGAGACAAATTTTTTTTGGCTCCAAAGACAAGGGAGCCCACGAAAATTTGTCGTAAGGGCCAAAAAACGTAGCACCATCAGATTCCACATGTCATAAAACCCCTGTGTACCAAATTTAGTGATTCTCGTACAACAGGATTCTGATATAAAAAAAAATATTCTTAGGGGCGGACTTCAGAGGGCTGTAACTCCGAAAGAGGGGGCCACTTGGAGAAAATAAAAAATACGGGTCCCCAAATTTGTCTTAAGGATATGTGACCAAATTTTGTTGCATGAATATTCAGTCAAATAACTTCTCATTTAAATCCTTTCAAACGAACAAAGTTTTCAACAACTATAAGCGCCTGATTTCCACAGGACATTTAATACAAAAGAAAAAAAAAGAAAAGAAAGAAAGAATCGTATTGGAACTTATTGGTATCCTACCGCAAATTTATTAGAAACCAAGTCAGACCATAATGATGTTCAATTAAAATCCAGTTTAAATTCCAATCAGTCAACTTATATCTTTAGAATCAATGTCTTTAATAATCATACAGTTTTTAATAATGATACTTTGGGAGTTCTCTGCGGATTACATCCCGTTCAGCATTGAATAAAATCACAATATACAAAGCAATGACGATTGTCTCACTTTTGGTTTACTGATGAGAATCAATAAGTTCGGAACCTGTAAAGTGAACTGTTTCCTGAAGAATGATCTTGTCTGTAATTCAGTGCTGGACAAGGCTACAGTCAGCAGAGTAGTTGTTTCCCACAATATCATAATTTTATTTGGTTTAACATAGGTCATGCCTTATAGATTAGTAGGTCGCTCTCTGCCAATAGGAATGAAGTAATGCTTTGCACCAATAGACATTGAATAGCAATCACAATTAAGATATGAAATAATTTGTAGGTTATATTAATAATTAAGTGAATTAAGTGAATTAATATCTCTACTCCTCATTCTAATCTCACCAACAATTAAATAACAGTTATTAAGTCGTTGGGGTATTAAAGTCAATCCATTGGGAAATCAATTTCAATTAGAATGTTAATAGAAATTCATTTAAACTCATTGAAATCTTTTTGGAACACGAGTAAATTGCTAGGATACCGTTTTGATGCACACCATCCGATATGATCATACGTATCATGTGTGCACACTTCCTATGCCTCGGGATATCACACGACTTCTTCATTTTAAAGTACGAAATTTTAGTGAGGAAACTGACCTGAACTGGATTAGGTCTCATATTTTTAATTTATTTTACAATATTAAACTAATAACTTATTTGAATTAGCTTCATACCT
This sequence comes from Anoplophora glabripennis, assembly GCF_000390285.2. Lineage (NCBI taxonomy): Eukaryota > Metazoa > Arthropoda > Insecta > Coleoptera > Cerambycidae > Anoplophora > Anoplophora glabripennis. The sequence continues at coordinate 834,633 of NW_019417365.1, read as the reverse complement.
TTAAAATAAAATAAGAATATGACAGTTAATAATAAAATATATTTTTTTGAAAAAAAAATATATATATTAAAAAGGGTAAAATAACCCACCTTAATAAGGTATATTACCAACACTTTTGAATTGTCGTATCAAATTTTTTCCAAAATATTTTGTTCTATATACAATTTTGTTCTATTCAATACCTATTTATTAATTCCATTTCAGAAATGGCAAGCTCTAAACTAAAGAATAAATATTGTGTTGGACTGAAACCCGGTTAAACATACAACGTAAACGTAGGGGTGAGTGAGTGAGTTAACTATTTGTAAACAAAAAACAATAAAGCAACTTCTCTTAATTAATTTATTTTTAATTCTGCGCATAGGTGTTCACTTCTAATGTATTGGTCAGTAGCTCCATTTAAAAAAAGAAATATTAATTCTTTTGCCACTTTACAGAAACCTACAGTAAGTTACATTATTAACGATTCTAAGTTTAGATCATTCGAAAACAAAGCACTATGGATATGAAAGATTATGTGGTAGGTTATTAATGAAATGCAAAAATAATAAATGTCCCAAATTTATTATCTAAGGACTCTTGAATAGACTTTATTCGTTCTTAATTCTTAATAAGTACGTTATAATAAACTTCGTCAAAATGCATTTTGAAAAGTGGGCATACAGGGTTATCCAAAAGTCCCGGTACGGCAGAAAAACTTTCGTAGAAAGCAATTTGGGAAAAAAATTTTTAGACAAATGTGTAAGGATTTTCCCCTGGCTATCTGATGGTGACCTTGGATTTGACTTTGACCTTCAAGGTCATTAAAGGTCAAGTTAAGTTTTTTAAATGGGAACCCCTATTTTTATTGCGGATTTGGAAAGAGCAGGAAAAATCCTTACACTTTTGTCTGAAACATTTTTTCCCAAAATGCATTTTTCGAAAGTTCTGCCGTACCGGGACTTTTGGAAGTCGACCCACATTTGACCTTGAAGGTCATTGTTAAAGTCATAGTCAAGACCATCTTTGGACGTAAAATTTCGTGCTCTTTCAAAATCCGTAAATAGGGGTTCCCATTTAAAAAACTTAACTTGACTTTCAAATGACCTTGAAGGTCAAAGTAAAGGTCAAATCCAAGGTCTACATCAGATAACCAGGGAAAAATCCTTACACTTTTGTCTGAAACATTTTTTCCCAAAATGCATTTTTCGAAAGTTCTGCCGTACCGGGACTTTTGGAAGTCGACCCACATTTGACCTTGAAGGTCATTGTTAAAGTCATAGTCAAGACCATCTTTGGACGTAAAATTTCGTGCTCTTTCAAAATCCGTAAATAGGGGTTCCCATTTAAAAAACTTAACTTGACTTTCAAATGACCTTGAAGGTCAAAGTAAACGTCAAATCCAAGGTCTACATCAGATAGCCAGGGAAAAATCCTTACACTTTTGTCTGAAACATTTTTTCTCAAAATGCTTTCTTCGAAAGTTTTTCTGCCGTACCGAGACTTTTGGATTACCCTGTATACCTAGTTAATCTACTTGTACTTAATCTTTTTTCAAAAGTGTTTAATATGCAGTCATATAAACGAATTAATTATATTTTTTTTAATGTTGACTTACTAACCATAGTAAATAAACATGTGCATTGCGAAGATATAAAAAAAATTGCTCAAAGAAATTTACAGGTAATATCGCTGCAGTTCTATAGTTTTCGATTTTCGACTTTTTTCCTAATTTAAAACCTGGCGTAACATTTTGCATAAATCTGGAGTGTTGCAATTTTTAAAGTTTATTTGTAATTATATAAATGTGGTAGACTAAGAAACTCAGTATAATCTTCTACAATATAAGATGGTATTACATAACATTAATGTTTCGTTTACAATGAACAGTAACAAACCGTTTCACCTACGCTCGAGATAATGCGATCGCTGATGGGTTGAATAGAATTTCGTGAAAAATTACACCAATCACAGCCGGTGGAACAGAATGTTATGTTTCAATGTAATCTTGATCATATTTTTAATTTTACCGAAATTTAATTGCCAACATGAAGGAAATTAAATTACTGTTCCAAACAAAATTACTGGTCACGTGGCTTGTAATCATTTATGAAGGCTCTGTATAAAACTGCCTTAAAGATTCCCCCCGTACATACCAATGTAATTTTTAAAAACGTAAGTGACTGAAAACAAACGATGACAATTACCGTAAAAATTTAAATTATTTCGTTTTTGCCGCTGAAATTACACGTTTCGACCTCTGCCCTCCTGACGATTCTCTTTCTTTCCAACCCCGGCCTCCAGATCGTGCGAAGCGCGCGAAGGGGTAGCTCGTTAGGCAAGGGGTGCGTACATTTGGAGAATTTATAGACAAACAGAGGACCGTTCGGGCCTGAGATCCGCGCTCAAAATTCACATTAAAACTATGATATACGGTCTGATTTAAGATACAGCCGCATTCCAGTCACGCTGCCCTAATTTATATCAACGTCATTTTATCAATTATAAAACGAACGTCTGCGTATTACGCCGACGCCCGTAAATTACAACTTCGTACTTTATGTTTGCTATCGTAATTGGTTTTACAGAGAAGTTATGCTAATTTCGGGAGAGGAGAGCTGAGGATTCGCACAAAAAGCACGACGAGATAGCGAACGGACCAGTGGAATCACTCGCTGTGCGGGTGTACACTGAGAAAAATGAAGGGCTTATTTTCAATATTAAACATTGAAATACTGATTCCTTTGGTAAACACTTTAGATATTGCCCCAAATAGATAACAAAAATCAAACATATGAAAGAGAGCAATGAAATAATCTGTTTTACAACTCGATGTAACATACTCAGTAATTCGAGTCATATTTATGTGAAAGTTACCTTTGATCTTTAGAAACACATATCATAAGTTTCTTTTCTCAAATTTCGTCGTGAAAATTGATTTTTTAACTCTTTTTCGTAATATTCAGATCCCGCCACTGAACAAGCTATAGTCTGTTTAGAAATGAAAGAGAGTAATAAAAGCTCATTATGTATGCAAATCGTAAAAAAATGTAGTACTGGTGCTTATATTCAATATTTTTATATTATGTATTTTCCGTATAGATGAGGTCTATTTTTAACAAAACTTTGTGCGATCGGACTGTACTAAATTGTAGCAGGTAGCTAAAATTTAATCCCCGACAATCCGTCTTTGTCTATGCCGCTTCCATTTTTTCTCGGTCCATTTCTCTTATAAGTAAACAATATATAAACAGCATTTTTTGACATGGGGCTACTTTAAGCATCATAACCGGGTTAAGAGGGTTTTTAGTAATTCAAATAAAATTATTGGAGTATATATGGTGTTCCATTTACACAAATTAAATTGAATATGCCTAGGGGAACAGCGTATAATATCGACCAGCGGGTAAAATCGATCACCTAATTATTACAGAAACGGTAACAGTGGCAACATCGGTAAGAAAGATTCCTATCTTCTAACCAGCGGCAAAGTCACGTGGGACAACCGATTCAGGCACAATTTTGTCGTTGAAAGATTCTGTGCTATGTAAACTGTTTAGTGAAAATTTATTATAAATTCTTCAGTATATTTGACAAGGTATGTACTTACTGTCTTTAAAGGTTTTTTAATTCTTTTGACATACAATGTTTACTACATAGTCGAGGAATATATCCGTAAATGGCAAACGTTTAAAAGTTTGAGGTTACGTGATTAGCTCTATGAAATATTTGGTCTTGTCTCGGCGGGTAATATCGATCACGTTGGTCGATATTGCCCGCAATTGATCGAAATTACCCACTTTTTGAAGTTTTCAATTAACAACGTGTTTTTTCTAGATGCCAAGAAACTATGTACGTAAAACGACACGATCAACATGGACCGAAGATAATTTGATTCGCGCTTTAAGATACATTAATGATAGATACTCAATACGAAAATGCTACATTACAAGATCGCTTGAACCAACGTTACCCAAAAGAAAAAGTTAAATTGGGAAGAAAGTCCGTATTTTCTCAGGAACAAGAAATAGATCTACGCAACTACGTCTTAAAACTAGCAAATTTGTATTACGGACTGACTCCAAAAAAATCAGACAAATCGCTTATGACTTTGCAGTGTCTAACAATATTAAACATAACTTTAGTTGTGAAACAAAAATGAGTGGAAAAGAATGGCTGTATGGTTTTTTACGTCGTAATCCACAAATTTCATTACGGCGACCGGAGGCTACTAGTTTAAACAGAGTATTAGCATTTAATCGTGCCGATGTTAATTTATTCTATGATAACATGGAGCTTGTTATGAAAAAATACCAATTTCATCCGCACAGAATCTTTAACATGGATGAAACTGGTATCAGAGGTGTTCACAAACCATCTCGTATTCTCGCTCAAAAAGGTCGAAAACAAGTTGGAGCTATAACAAGTGGAGAGCGAGGGCAAACTACCACCGTTGTTTGCGGCATGAGTGCTTCTGGCTTGTATGTTCCGCCATTATTTATTTTTAAGCGCGAAAGAATGAAGGAAGGGCTTGATAGAAATGGGCCCGTTGGATCCGTATATCGATGCTCAAGTTCGGGATGGATTACGGAAGATTTGTTCTTGGACTGGTTGCATCATTTTGCTAGCTTCATTAAAGTTTCAAAGGGAGATCCAGCTCTACTCATTCTTGACAATCACTGCACGCATTCTAGTTTAAAGTCTTATAATTTTTGTCGTGATAATGGCATTGTGGTAGTTTCGTTGCCACTTCACTCATCTCACCGACTTCAACCCCTCGACCTAACATTTTTTAGTTCATTAAAGGCTGCTTACAATCAAGAATGCGATCAATACATGAAATCCCATCATTTTGAAAAAAATTTTGTTACAAACATTGCGGAGTTATTTGCCAAGGCCTATAACCGGGTAACAACAACTGAAAAAGGAATAAAAGGATTTCGGGTTGCAGGAATCTTTCCTCTTAATCGTAATACTTTTGGGGAAGAAGATTTTGTAAATATTATCCCTGAGAATGACGATCTCTCTCCAGATATGGCAGATTCTAATCAAGAGGCTATCCCCGGTCCCAGTGGTATACGACGAGAAGTAACACCAAGCAATATTCGAGAAGCTCCAAAAAAAAATCCTCGACGAACGCGGCAATCCTCTTCCTCAAGTGATGAGTCAGATTCGCAAATTGTCACAGTTTTTGATCCAGCAGCAACAGATGACGAAGACAAGAACATACAATTGAAAAGCAAGTCATTTGAAGATATTCACGCAATCCCTACAACAAAAGAATTAAGAAACACCAATAGAAAGAAACAGAAATCTAAAATTCTAACTTCAACACCACTTACAGAAGAATTAGAAGAAAAAGAATTAAAAAGATCTAGAAGAAATGTGACAGCGATTAAGAAAAAGGTAACTCTCGATGGTCCAAGTAACCGCAATTTAAAAAAATCCACACAATCTAAAACGAAGACAAAGGTGACAAGGTTTGTCCATTTTGTTGTGATTTTGGCAAAAACGAAGTGTGGTGGCGATGTCGTGGATGCGCTGTATGGTCCCATTCTGCATGCACTGGATTTGAACGTGCAGAAGATTTTAATACATGCGTTAATTGCGATGAAAATGTGTTATAGAAGAATGATCGATATTTCCCCTTTAAGTGGTCGATATTTCCCGTAGCGGTGGGTAATATCGATTGAAGAAGATATTTTTATTTTTTTATTTTAAACTGGTTAAGAGTTACTTTTTATTTTATTCTAATATGTTTCTTAATAGAAAAGGTATCAAAGAAAGTTCTGGTCAAATAAAAGCTGCTAAGCTCATATATATTTTGTTTTATTTAGGAAAAAGTCTTAGGAACACTTTCCCCTATATTGAGATAATGATGTTGAATAATCCCTCAAGGTTCATGAAATGCCGACAGTGATACAGGAGGCATTGAAATTTGAATAAACTTTATTTACAATCAAAAAGCATTTTAATATGGCATAGCTTGCAGCAGCTTAGCTTTAGGAAAATAAATTTAATTTTATACGGAGGACTTAAGAACTTCAGTGAAATAGAAAAAAATTAATTTAACACAAAATGTGCCCGTGAGCCAGTAAACGGACACACTGTATAAGAAATTATTCCAAAATTTGGACGAGAATACGTTCCTTCATTTATGACGTTCCGTTGCGTTACACTTTGGATAATACTATTTGAAAGTAGTTCGTTACAATTTTTACACTAACATTTGCAATTAAAGAAAATGGAGCAAAAAGAGGCTGTCAATTTTTTTTGAATAATGAGATTATTTCAGATATGTTTTAAAATGTACTCTTTTCATTTACTGCAAATAGAGAAACCGCATTATAAGATAAATTCACTTAACCTATGCTAGGACTTGTGTTATTTATTTATTCAGGGCCTTCATGAACGATTATAAGCCACGTGACCAATAATTTTGTTTGGAACAGTAATTTGAATTCTTTTATTTTCCTTCAAACACAACATTCTGTTTCACCGGCTGTGATTGGTGTAATTTTTCACTAGATTCTATTCAACCCATCAGCGATCGTATTATCTCGAGCGTAGACGCAACGGTATGTCATTGTTCATTGTAAGCGAGTCATTAATACTGTTTATGTCAAGATTTAGGGAATTTCGTTGCCAGTATCAGTCGTGCAGTGTTCAGAGATATAGAGTAGGGAGGGAGAAGGCTCATTGACTTCTGCGCATCTTATTTTCGGGGTACACTACCAGTGCCGCCATTTTGATCAAGAATTTGTTTTGTTTTGATTTTTGAGGAGCGAGCAAGATTATGTTTCGTGAATTATTTATTAGTTACTATTTGTTTATATACGCATAATTTACGCCTGGAGCGGCAAATTGGCGCTGTGGACGTTTTTTAATATTCAATACATCGTTTCTACACTAAGGAAAACCTTTATTGTTTTTTGTTATGTCGTGTGCTATGAAGGGGTGCTTTTTAACATAAGGCGTTTTAAACCAAAAGGAATTGTTTCATCGGTGAGTGGTTTTATGAATTTATTTCTTGCAACAACTGTTTAAATAATCTTGCAGCTTTCCGAGGAGTGATATGTTTATAAAATGGGTAGAAAGTGAGACTTAATCACGAATTTAAATGGTCACAGAAATAAAAAAAGATTTTCTGAATGCTGGAAGTCAAATTCGCCTAAACTGATGCAGTTCCAAATTTAGAAGTCTACCTAATAAAGCCGATGCTAGCATTCACATGTTCAGTTGAACCATTACATACCATACAAAAAAATGCTCCGTTTACTTCATCGATGTCATTAGATGATACGGCAGAGCGTTCTAAGCTTAACCAGAACCATTGGTAATATTATTTTTTGTTAATACTAATTTTTTAAATAAATATTATTTTCCCTGGCAGTCTATATTATTAGTTTAGTGAATTGTCATCTAAGCAAGATACTTCTGCAACTACCTACTGATAGCAACACAAGGAGAAAAGTTTTATTCAACCCCAACCAATGACTATATTGCTTAGCTTACATGTTACATTATTTCAGTATATCACCTGAAAAAATTAAGAAAAAATATTCAGAATTACCGCAATGACGACTTTTAGTAATCACTGAAAATAAATTGCCACATGAAAAGGATTTCATGATTGTATTTGTTACTTCTGTGGTACAACAACAATTTTATAATTGTGCAGGAGAACAGTTCTCTAGTTTAATAGAGCACAATGAATCACTCGCATGAAAGTCATTTATTAATTCTAACGAAAAGTGTTGTTTCTGCATATATGCGTATAAGATTTTTTAATTTAGGCAAACAATATACTGAAAAAATTCAGGACATCTAATACGAAAACAACTAAGTTAATATTATTTAATCATCAATAAATAAAATATGTAAAATCATTATTATTTGTTTATACTAGATTATCTTTATATTTCAAAATAGAATTTTTTTTAGATATTTACCAATTTCTGAAAAAAACCTATTAAAATAAAAAATGTTGCTCATATAATCTGAATCTTTATTTTTGCTATTGCATTTTAAATTTGCCTCTCCCTGTTCCTATTTAAATTTCCCTAAAATTTATCTGTGTTGGTAACCATGATGTTCAAAATGGCGACCATTGTTATTAGCCGCTCGCGCAGGTTGTAAGAGCATTCTCCCCACTCTATATCTCTGGCAGTGTTGGATTGCCTAAGCTCTGCGGTCACGTGGCATGTAAACATTCATGAAGGCTCTGTACAGTTTTGTATCTATCTATGAATTTTGTATACGAAGAAACGTTTTACTTACGTATCCACTTCTTCCATCTGGTGGAAATTTAAAAATAGTTAACAACGCATGCTCATATCCTGTTCTTATAGGTACCATAAATGGTTTTCTGGGCATATCAATGTTATTTATACGTATATTTACAATTTGACAATTTAAAAAAAAACAACGTGACAAAAATTGTTTTGCCTCTCTTTTGTCAGATAAATAAATAAATAAATAAATATTGTCGTTCTTTCACCAGAATTTGCAATTACGACAATTTAGTACGACAGTAATGAACATAACTAACATAACTATATTTACGTATTAATAATTCAACCTGTATATAAATGCATTGATAAATGTTTAGAAAAATGTTTCCGGGCATTCTTGATATAATGTGGAAGGCTTATGCGAAGGTAATTCCCTTAACATTTACATCCGAAATCACAAGCGAGGTGGCGGGTGGCGGCGTCGCCGCCGACACATCATCACGGTGGCGGCATGTGAATGAGGAGGCACCCTGAGAGAGTGGATCCGGCAAAGTGAGAGCCCGGTCGCCCCAATTTTATTAAAAATATAAATCACGCGGCGCACAAAGAGTGCGGTGGCGTGGCCGGGCGATAAGTCACCGGAGTCGTCGTCGTTGGCGGCGCTGCGGCCCCCGCCGGCTCCGGGGGCAGCGCAGCAATGAAGCCCGTCATCCGCATGATGGACGTCCGCCCATAAAACTGACGAGTGAGTCATGGCGCCTTCACAAATGGCTCTGCGGAGCCTCGTATATCACTTTTATTACAGCCATCTTCATTTTCATATTTCATATTTGCATTTTCTGTGCCGTTATAAATCAGGGAGTTTATGGCTAATTAGGCCTTTGTGAGGGGCCGGGCGACGGCGGCGGAGCGGCTTATCGGACGCTGCGGGGGCGACAAGAGGGGGGAGCGCGCTGTCGATGCGTGTTACGAGGCCTCCAGGAATTAACCTCTTCTGCCGGAATGTGTTTATTCGCAAAGGGTTGCCTTTATATGCAAGGCTTTTTCAGTTCTTCTTCTTCCGCCCCCTTTATGGCTCTGATACTTTCCGACCGGGCACTTTGCCTAAGTAGGCGGTTAATTGTTAAAGGGATTCTTTCTCTTGCGCTACGTAGATAAAAGAAATCGTGTCGTCCCGGATTATTCATTAATGTCGGCGTTAGTTTTTACCGCTTTTCCCGGAGGTTGTTCTTAACTTTTCTCGTTTATAAAATAATAACAATAGATTAACACTGACGAAAGACATAAAATTCGTCAGTAAAAATTTCCGTATATGTATTTTTTATTTAGTTTAATTATTTCTCTTGTATAATGGGCCAAAAATTTTTATATTTATCATTTATGTGATATTGCAATTGTGATTTCAAACAAAATACTTATTTCTTAGTAGTGAATTTTCCAACTAGCACTTTCTTATTTACTACTTTTTTATTAAAATTATTATATATTTTTTTCTTATATTTCCTTTAAAATACAGTATTGCTTGTTAAGGTTTTTGTCTAAATAATCGAAACAGATTTTTTCGATGTTAAATACCTAACAGTTTTCAAGAATAATTAATATTTATTTGATATTTTATTTGAACAGAACAATTCACTAAATGAAAGTAAAAGTCAATTTAAACATAATAACGACGTGTAAAAATTGTAATCAACCAAAGATTGACATAATACTCGCAATACAATAGTTTGGGCTTGATAAAGTTATCTAAAGATGTATATAGACTTGCGAGGGGACTGTTGTTCGTGAGGCGCTCGTGGAAAAAATGAATGCCCGAGCCTCTCATAAGCACTAAGTGAGCCGCCGGAATTGCTCGCGAGTAAATCTACCGCACCATTCAGTTTGTGTACTCGCTTGAAAGATGTCTGACTCTGTTTGCCATGACGATTAAAAGTGACGCAGGTATAAAAGTACTTCTTCATCCTGCCAGGTCGTCATAATTTGATTTAAGAAAGCACGTCCACACTTGCAAACACGAATAGTTTTGCTCTCCAAACTGACACTGAGCATCCCTTTGTGTTTGCCGGAAAAACCGACTCCAGCTGGCTCACAGGGAGCTGCTCAAGTTAGGCTCGAACTGCGGTCATAGTGTCCACACTGGCTCATGAGCCACTCAGCTCGCAAGCCTATGAGCACCTTAACATAACTTATACGGCTTTCTCTAAGAAATATTAATCAGATAATTTACATTAAAAAGTCTATTACACAACCACATACAAAAAAAATTGTCTGTACTTTTCATGCGACACATGTTATCCGTAGGATATTTACCTCTTGATCACGAATTCGGTGTCAAAATTGAGCTATCACATCACAGGAATTTCCTCACCTCAAAAAACATGTCAAAGATAGCAAAAATTCACTAAAAAGTACTAGGAAAAATAAAAAATTTTTTTTTTCTATATTCAAAACTTCATTTATATGGTTAAAACCCCTCATTTTCTAACCTCAAAAAAACAGATCAATTATTAAGGTCAGATATCACGAATTCTCAAAATATAGCAGATTCGCACCAAATTTGGTATACGGGATTTCTCGGGGTCACTGATCACGAATACGAAGTCAATTTTGCAAAATTCAAGATGACAGATCCAAGATGGCCTACTAAATTTTAAAAAAATAACACATTCGCGCCAAATTTGGTATACGGAGGTTTTCGGTATCGCTGATTACGCTGATTCAGAACTGTGATTTCAGAATTCTGTAATATTTTTGTTTACTTTATAACTCAATAGAGAACCCAATCATTCTTTTTTCGGTTATATCTTGTTCTTTTTTCTGTAAAAGATCTATTCACGGGTTTTCTTCCTAATCGCAGGTAATAAAGTACATAGATAATTGAAAAAAAATTTAAAAACGAATTTTGTAAATCTGATCTCGGATTCGTGCTCAGTAACCCCGAAAACCCCCATATACCAAATTTATCGCGAATGTGTTACTTTTTGAAAATTTAGTCGGCCATCTTGGATCCATCATCTTGAATTTTGCAAAACTGACTTCGGATCCGTGATCAGCGACCCTGAAAACCCCCGTATACCAAATTTGGCGCGAGTTTGTTGTTTTTTGAAAATTCGTGATATCTGACCCGTCTTTTGAGGTTAGAAAAAGAACCACTAATTCTAACCGCGGATTCATTTTCAGCGGGGCTTTGACCATTTAAAGAAAAAAAAATTGTATTTTTCCTAGCACTTTTTCGTGGATTTTTGCTATTTTTGACCTGTTTTTTGAAGTTAGGAAATTCCTGTGATGTGATAACTCAATTCTGACAACGAATTCGTGATCAGGAGGCAAAAATACTACGATTAACTCAAATGTCGTATGAAAAGTACAGACAACTTTTTTTTTGTGTGGCTGTTTGATCAATCAGTCATCAATTTTTAGGTCAGTATTTTCAAAACTACCTTATAGTGGAAGAAATTTAAATAAAACTTGGAACACTGGCACCCTCTATCCGATTTAATATCAATTTTAGAACTAACAATAAGATGCTTGGTTAAATAGTAATAATTTCAAATAAGGCATTTATTTATTCATTTATTTATTCTTTAATTAAAGGATCCTTCTTGAATTTATTTTGTCAAAATAAAAGTAAGTGTTCATTGCACTGCAAAATTCGAAAGCAGGTACATTTGTGGCATAGAAACTGTAAATTTCTTTAATTTGTTAGCGACCTCCAGTTTTTAATTGTTTGCTTTTTTAGTATGTAGTAGCTCAGGAAATATCACAATAAAAACCCTTTTACATTTTATCGACGTTTCGCCGTTTTTATTACGACATCCTCAAATACACGTTGTTTTGTTTTGTTCTGTTTTACAGAAAATTACAGTTTCAGACAATGTCGATAAAACACTTCGTATCTCAGCAACGGTAAAATTTGAAGATTAGAGATGCTTTATTTCTCATTACATTTTGTCACTTTAAACTCAGTACACCCTGTACATTATTATTACAGGTACAGTTTTCCCAGTTGGTAATATGTCTGTCTCATAACATTAAATTAACAACTACCTAAGTCACGTACATAGATTTACTTCACAAAAATATACTTATTTGGCTTTGGCATCTGTAAAAACCGACAATTAATATAGGCAACTATGAGTAATTTAATACTAGTTAAGATATTAATTAACATTAGATAATTGGCGTACAACACAAGTTTATTTTATATAAAAACTCGATATACTTTTCCACCTTTTAGGTTTTTTTTAACACGAACTGGCTGTATTGTCTCTGCTATCAGACTGGAAGTAGCTATATCACGCAATTAAGAAAGTTCCTACGAACTAATCAGATCCGAGCAAGGAATGGATTTAATCAAAACTAGGAGCCTCGCGTTTTCCAACTGCTAAAAACGAGTTGAAAACACGATGAATATTCCACGTAAACGTCGGGCTTCCATCAAGGCGGACGATTCCAACTTAAATAAGTCGGTATAAAATTATAATTAACGCCGAGGTAGGGCCGCACTACAGATATAGATGTAATGCATAATAATAAATCAAAACATGAATATGCATCGTTGCGCAAAGCTATTGAGAACACCTGATTAACAAAGAATCGTCGGCAGAACGACTTGTAGCTCAGGACCGGACTGGCGCAATGGTACTTATATAAAGTTAGCAAGTCACTTTTAGACTACAAAAAAAGTGTTAGAGGTTTTGTTACTTTTTTGTTACTATTTTGGTACACTTAAATGAATATTGTGCTTTTGGCAGTTTTCGAGAAACTTAAATCTTAAGCTAGCGGTTGAGGCAGTTTTTCAGAATACCTCTCCAATTACTATAACAAACGTTTCATTTTTAAACTTTTGTAAATGGTGAGCATTTCGACAGATGTCATAAAAAACACGCAGATTTATTTCAAGCAAAATTTTACTTTTCAAACTGATCCTTTAATGTGAACTGATTTTGATTTCACACACTACACCATCAGTTTTTATGATAAAAAAGTAGCGATTTTCATAAGACTGTAGCGTATAATATTCAGAGAATAAAATGTATATTTTTATATCTTAAATACAGTTTATAGTAAAAAGTGTAATAAATTTGGTACAAAGGTATTTTAAAAAACTTCTGTACAAATTCAGTGCCAGCGACTGAAGTAACAAATTATTTTATTACTATACTATGTGCCGAGTGTTACTTATACACGGTTTATGACAAATGTTTTGAAATATCCAGTACATCTCCAATGCAGGCAGTTGAACTAGCAAATTGTTGATATAATCATTATATCAATTTATTATATACAGGGTGTTTGATAAGCCTATGCGTTCCTTGCAGAAGATTATAGTACAACTGATTTGTGATATATTTCCTTAATATACCATATTCCGAAAACGCTTAGTTTCCAATCTACAGGGTGTTAAGGTTTTAATAAAAAAATGAAAATTAAAAAATATTGCGAAAACCGCTCAGAATATTTTAATGAAATTTTACAGGCTTTGACAGTTAACAATAATACATGTTTCACAATAAAAATATTGTTTTCAGTTTCACCACTTGCACTATAACCTCCTGCAAGGAATGCATCGACTTACCAAACACCCTGTATACAGGCTGTCCCAGAATAACGTATACAACGGAATACCACAAATTGGTGGACTCAAAATAGGCATATTTAGACTAATTCACCTATCTCCCAAATCGCTTCGTTTAGCCGCTATATGGCCTCAAAGTTCGTGAAAATTTTTTGAATTTTATGAATAACTCGAATATGTATTAATCGATTTTGGTAATTTTTGGGGTATAGACTTTTGATTTCAATCTACAAATTTTGATGTTATACAGAGTGTTTTTTAAAACTCACAACTCCTACAAAATTGATACTATCCGTTTTTAACTTTTTCCTCTTTCGGGCAATAATGACAACTATTTTTTATTTGATAGGTGATATCATTTGGAAGTTTTTGAGCCTCTTATAGAATTTTGAGCGATTTGGGTACAAACAAATATTTTTTAAATGTCTACATTATCTTGCCACCTATACTCGTATTACAATATTTAACAAAGTGCTAGTAGTCACTGATTTTGTAGGTTGACTGTAATTTCAGTTTGATCTTTAAGTCATTGTACCTGCCAATTCTTAATAAATGTTTACTACCATAAAATATACCACATTTTTCGATATGGATACACACATACGACGAATTAGAGTTACTTACAACGTGCGTAATTTTATTGAAATAATTCGTAAAAACAATCAAATACAATAAAAAAATGCTAGAGATAGAAGTAACAAAGTTGAGGTTATTAAATTCAAAATGACTATAAACTTACAACAAAGCTTAATTCGGCGAAGAAAGTTAAACGACACACTTTGCAGTTCTATTTTTTAAAATATTTAGTGCATTTTAGATGTGCCTCCACAGTGTTAGATGTGGAATCATGCACTGTTGTTTTCAGAGTGCCCCAAAGATAATAGTCGCAAGGTGTTAAGTTTGGTTAATGTCCTGGCCAGTTAACAAGAAATTATCTCTTCTACTGATCCATCGACGAGAGAATCTTTGGTAGAGATACTGCCGAACATTTACAGTGAAATGTGGTGGAGCGCTATCGTGCATAAACCACATGTTAGCTCTGAAATACTGACACATCTTCCAATAACTCGGGTTTTGCAAAAATTCTAAATAAAATTCCCCATTCAGTCTATTGGGTAGAATAACAGGCTCAATAATAATGCTACCCGAAACAAGATCAAAATTACAGTCAACCTACAGAATCAGAGCCTACTAGCACTTTGTTAAGTATTGTAATATGAGTGGTAAGATAATGTATATATTTAAAAAATATTTTTTTGTACCCAAACCGCTCATTTAATCAAAATTCTAATAAAAGGCCCAAAAACTACCAAATGGTATCACCTATTCAAAAAATTTTCACGAACTTTGAGGCCATCCAGAGGCCAAACGAAGCGATTTGGGAGATATGTGACTTAGTCTAAATCTGTCTATTTTGAGTAAAAGAATCTGTGGTCTTCCATTGTACTCGTTATTCTTGGACACCCTGTTATGTATATATGCGTTGAGTGGCTAAATTTTTAATATTTAAGCACAGTTAACAAAACTGTAACAAATTAGGTACCGCTTGGAATAAGTTTTAAAATATGTTAAATATGTAGTAGACGTAGCTCCAGTGTAGGTAGCTGAAGTACAAACTGTTTTGTTGGTATGATGTGTCGAATATCTTAGACTTCATTACTTAAACACAGTTTAAGATAAAAAAAAAAATGGTAACAAATTGGATACTACTTGGAACAAGTTTTAAAAAAAACTGATAAAGGCTGCATCTCTTCCGTATGTCAATTAGTTGTAGAGGAATTGCCTGTATTGGAACTTAATATTTCAGTCAGCTATTTTTTTCGAAAACGGTACAAAATTCATGTAATATCTAACAAAATAACAACAAAAAAGTAACAAAATCTTTAATACTTTTTTACGATCTGCAGAAAAATTGTGTTTTATACAGTTGTAACTATTAAACTCTGACAAATAATCTTTAGCAATATTAAGTAATTTATAAAAAATGTGAAATAAAGAAATAATATTAATTTATGGATACAAATGTAAAACGTGAATGCAAAATATTACACCCTTCTTTTCTGGGATATAGAAAATGTTAACTTCTTTGTAAGATTTTTTGGCGGTCTTTAACATCAAGTTGTTTCATTTTCTTAAAAAATATGGTAATTTTGATGAATTTTGTTCGATAGGTGTAGCTTGTTCAATAACATGTGTACCAAATTGGTTAATCAGAAAAAAAAAACAAAATATTAATTAAACATAATGATTATGTAATGATGGTTATGTATGTTCATTAACACTGAATTTTTTTAGAAAAAGTCACCCTTTAAAAATTTATACCTGTATACAATATTTACAAAACTTTTCAGTTATATTTTATATTACAGATACCAATATGGACTTCTGAAAAATATACCAAATGTGGAACCTTGCGCAACCCTTGGAACTAATTGTATAGCTTCCTGATATATTTGAATAATACTGCCTTATTTTAAAAGTTTATATAAACTTCGAGATAAAAAAGTATGATTACGTTCCACGAAACTGTAACTCCATTCTATCTTGACCGATCAAAATTGGAGCGCCAATTCCGTTTGGCCAATCCGCTCCTGTACCTCTATCTTAATCGGGTTTAAGCGCGATTTCGATGGACCTTTATCACCTGTCAAATTTAAATACAAATAAATCGCAGAAGTAATATTTCATGCGTTAATTAACTTCAATTCGCGTTTACGGTTAACCTGGGTAATTAAATTTAATTAAAAATGAATATTTTTATACTTCCCGCATAATAAGACCATTAACCTGGATCTTACCCAATCACCGGTTAATATATTTGTCAGATAATTAGCAGATATCAGAGTTGTTTATGAATAACTGATACTTCTTTTGTTTCTTTTTTATTATTATTGTTTGACATTTACATATTCGATATTACATAGAATATATATTTTTATTTAAAAAAAAATTAAAAAGAATGAAATCTGTACAAAATGTTCTATAAACATAAAATAATTATAAAAAGTCAATACATAGAATAATTTGCTTTTTCTTTATCAGTTTTATTTTTAGATAAGCTCCAATTCAAAATGAATGAAATTTGGTGAAAATATTGGAAGGCTATTTTTACTGAACTCAAAAATGAAAACTTTATACCAGTCCTTCGAGAAATAACACAAAATAATTTAATTTACGCTGGTACTTAGTTATATAGATAATATACAATTCTAAAGGTAAGTGCTTAAAAATATGTCACTTATATAATTATTTAAACAATTAGACAGGGTGTTTGGAAAGGTTGGTACAAAATTTAAGGAGGTGAAAGTAGTGCCAAAAATAGTAAAATAAAGTTCCTATAAACATTAATCCTCCAGAGCACCGTTACTGCGATATGGCCCTCCAAAGGGGTCTTACCATTTGGATATTTTTTTAAATAATTTTATTTCTGATTAAGATAATGAAATGAAAATTGTAGGTAATAATCATACCGTAAGGGTCTTTAACTATCATAAGTTTAATCAAAGTCGGTTATAAATAGGATAGTTTTCTAATTACCCTTAACAGAAGTTTTTCGATTTTTTTTTATTCCTTTGAATTATCAAGCAAATAATATTATTTTTTAATGAATTAGGCTTTTTTGGAGAAAAAAAGTCTCTACTTTTTTTTTCGAATTATGCGTAGTTTAGTCAGAAATAATTATTTTTAAAATAATGTATGGCTCAGAGAAGTAACATTTTTTTAAAACATTTCCACATAGCACGCATTTTTCATGGTGACAGTTTCGTTGTAATGATGCTAATTACAACAGATTCATATACATACTTACTACTTCAGATACATTTCTTAGTTGTGATCTTTGTCCTTGACTTTGCATTTCATTCGATTTTTTTCCACCCTTGACCCTTCTTGTTTTTATTGCCTTTGATTTTGTTGTTTTGCTTTTTTTTTTTGTTTTTTTTATTGGAATTGTTTTGGGGGTTCAAAAAGTTTTCGGCACTTTTTCCTTATTGGAGGCCACCTTCTTGCAATTTCTTGCAGGACGGTTGTATTCGTTGGCCTTGGCTTGTTGTTTCTTGTTTTTTCAAATTGGATTGAATTGCAAGTTCAGGCCCAATGTTCCCACTTGGGAGGTTAAGGAACGGAATTTTTTTTGGATTTTTTTGAAGATTCCAAAATTTGATTACCTCCGGGGTTTTTGCTTTTAAATTAGGAAGTTTGTTTTTGACCTTTTTTCCTTGCCGGCTTTGTATAAAAAGGTTTTTTTTGAAAAAATTTGGCACTTAAAATTCCCATTGGCGTTTTCGAGGGTTTTTTTGGACTCGGCCCCTTTTTTTTTTTTTTGATTTTATTCCCTTTGGCGGTTCCCCTTTTTTTTAAAAAATTAAATGTTTTTTAAACGTAAACTATTATTATTGTTATTTATATTGGGTGAAAGTAAAGAAAATTCTTTGAGACCTTTAAAAAATCTTCAAATTTCACTCATGTTTCCATATTAAGAAGTCGCTAATAGAGCCCAAAATAGTTCCAAATATAGTAAGTACATCGAGCCAGCCACTCAATCGTTTTCGAGTTTTTCCATCGATCTTTCGAATTCCCGATTTCCCGATTTTCGAATTCATCGATAAGCCCCAGCGCGCTGGGGCTTATCTGCGGAATCAAAAACTGCTTCAAATATCCAAGAG
Source organism: Anoplophora glabripennis (assembly GCF_000390285.2). NCBI lineage: Eukaryota > Metazoa > Arthropoda > Insecta > Coleoptera > Cerambycidae > Anoplophora > Anoplophora glabripennis. The sequence goes on along the minus strand of NW_019417365.1, from coordinate 816,178 downwards.
AGCAGACGATGCACATAGAGCTCGATGCTGTTTGCAGAGCGATCGCCGAAAACCGCCGCAAACCACGGCAGATTGCCAAGGATAACGAAGAAAATCTCTGATTTTCCCAAAAATATGCCTGAAATTCATGAAAATCGCTTCATACCATTCAACAGTGTGAGGTAGCTGAAACTAAATGCCGAAGCATCTCTGACAGCGGATCAAGAGCACCAGAAATTCGAAAATTGACAATGAAAATCTGGCAGAGCTATTACGGGGAGCGATTGAACGTCATCCGTCAACCGCGATTATCCTCAGATCATTAGCTAAGACCAAGTGTCTAGTTAGTAGCCAGTACGCGTTATATGATTGTTAGCTTTCATTATCGTTGCACACAGTCAATATGTTGTAATATTGTACACAACTACTATATTTAGCGTCCAAATTGATACAGTCCAGCGGCCGATAAACAAGTGCTCAATAACTCTAAAACAAAGACAGTGGAAAGACAAAAAGAGTGTCATGTACAAGAGCACCAAACAAAAAGTGCTCACAACAAAACATTGCAGTAAGTCTCAGTCGAAAGTCTCGATGAAAAATGAGAAAAATTTCAATGTATATCACTGCAAAGGTTGTCTATTTTCCGCGGTTGGGTGATTTAACTAGGGGTTATTTTAGAACAAATTAAACTCGTAGCATAACTGCATACCTGAGCGACCTACCAACAAACTTATGTAGTGCTGGTGGGTAACAGAGGTGGAGAATTGGCAGGACGCGTAGAAATATATGTTTTATTTCCTTTTCTTAAGTCTAGAGTTTACATTGAAATATTTTTTAATATTGTGTATTAACAGTCTGAGGTGTTATTATAGTCTCAAAAACTGAAGTTGACACACATTTCCAACTTGACGACTTTATTTCAGGTTTAAAAACGGTGACTTGGCCCGCAAAACTACGTAAATCAGTCAAACGGTTTATAAATATGAGTATAAATCACGGCTTGGCCTGTCGCTCGGGGTGAGCCGCCCGGCATTACGGGCTCTATTTCTGGAGCGGCACATCATCGTCCCCGTCACCTGCTCATATGCGGACACCCGACGACGTATCGTCCTCCCATCCCATCCAATGATCTATGGAACGACATTTGTGCGTCGCAGATCGAGAGTTACAAGGATTACAGAAATAGACTCCGGGCTTCATCGAATACATCAATGTTGTGGGGTTTTTAATTTAGGACCGCCGAAGGATTTATTAGCTACATCATGTTGGTCATTACTTCGACCCGGTTTTATCTGCGGTGTGGATTTCTTTTGTGTTCGGGGGCGTTCGGGAGTGTTTTTTACCAGTTCAGCGCGCTGGCAAGGCTCAGGCCACGGCTGGAGAAAAAATGGACCTCTTATTCTCTCCATTTGTTCCAAAAAGTAACATTTTACCAACTCCAAGGGTTCGCTAGTAAGAAAGTGCAGTTGAAATCCATAGCACGAACTGGCCAAACTGTTCTCGAAGATATTGAATTCAAATTAAATAATTTTAAATTATTAAGACCTATATATCTGGTCGCCACAAGAAACGGACCAATGTACATTGAATTTCCTTAGTCTTACCTAGATATCTTTGACCTGCCCTTGTTGTTTTCGGGCTAAACTCTGAGGGGGTCCAGACGGAATCATCGCTCGCCAGACAACTTCCACTGATGTGCTTCGTAGACAACTAGATTCGCGTGCAACGACACCGACGTTCTAAGACCCGCTACGAAGTCGCAAGTGGCTTCAGAGCGAAGCTTTTGATTTTGAAAGCATTGAATGAGACCAGTTACAGGGGCCACTATGTAAAGTCTCAGAAAGATTTCTGGGATACTATTCCTTCCGTAGCCATCTTAGAACCAACAATAAAAGCCCAACCCGAGAACAACAAGAGTAGGTCTAAAATTCCTAGCTGTGGCTATGGAAGTGCTATATAAGTCTGTAATTGGCGGCGACCAGATACGTTGCATACTAACTTGTTTTTGATTAGTAAGAGGAAAAGCTTATATGTCCTTCAATGGAGGTTACAGTCTGTTGTGTCCCGTCCTCTATATTAGTCTTTTTCGCGATAGTAGTCGCTAACAAAGCCTCGATCTTTAGCAATTGGGTTACTATGGATGCTGCCACCGTACTCGAATAAAATACAGGGTTATTCATATAACATTCCACGCCATCTTCTTTTACTTTCGCACTTAAAAGAAAACTGAACGTTGCATTTCAGAAATACAAGCCAGACTCATATATTTTTTTTGGCAGAATACCCGACATATTTTTACATATTTCGATAAAGCGCTTCCTTAACACTACATTACAGTGATTTAAGGTATGATAGGTTTCTCTAATATTAAGAGAAATATAGCCGAAAGAGTCTAAAGAGTTTATTATTAACATATTCTTTTGGGAATATCTCTTTTAATATAAGTCTGAGCTAAAAACCTTACAACGCATACTGGCCTGGCACTTCGTCAAGGTTAATGATTGGCGGATGGCAGTGGCGACGTTCAACCTCTCGATGGTATTGCCAAATGTTCATTATTTCGGGCGCTCTTAAAACAGAGGGATTTCTGCATTGCCTAGGTAGATTTGTTGTTAGAGCGCTTTCAACCAGCGCTCCCTGGGTTGCTGGGGTAACAGAATAGATATCCTCGGATACGAACTGCTCAGTGCTTTGGAATGTTTTCGGTTTCTACGGATGAGTAGTTGGTACTAAATGGAAGTATGGTGAAATTTAAAGTGTCTCATATGACAAGCCCTTTAAAAGTGAGCCTCTGATATTTGTTTTTGCCACGTATCTCCGCAACCATTAGATATAAAACTATGATATTCGTAACTGAGTACTGCTATTACGCTGCGAATCTGGATTAGTAGGTGGTTTAAAGCGTCAGTCTTTGAATTTATTGTTCCCGTAAGCGTAGGTTTGATTCTTATGGTTTGGTGACCGCAGATGAGCTGTACTTGTAGAGTGGAAATAGACACACTGTTTACGAGCGTGAGAAAATGAAAGAAAATTGATTTGGGTGATCTATCTCAATGGCAATGGAATTTTTACTGCAAAATTACCTACCTCAAATCTCCTTCCCTTCCACAGTTTGAGATAATTCTTTCTTATTATTTAGAATAGTTATATTATGGTACTAGTGTTACGGTATATATAAATTACGCTGGGAAATGTTTAGCTAATTTTCCCAAGTGATTTATATGACGTAACACACGAGTGCCATACAAAATTTTATCCAACACTTTCATAGAATTTCGTTTTAATAATAAATAAAAGTAACTTAAAGTATCAAGTTGTCAATGTCAGAAAAAGTAATTTAACCAAATGAATGTATTTTTAAATATTACAAAGGATACGAGTGTCAACCTAAATTGTGTCTGTAATCAAGGGTTGTCAGTAAACTAATATTTTTTGAGTTGAAATCCAAATGTAGAAATCCTAAAACAAAGACTGAAAAAATGGAAAATGTGGAAATTCCATCTGAAATTTTAGAAAAAGCTAATGTGGCTACTGCAGGCATCATTCCGGAGAAATCAAAATCTATATTATACAACAAAGAACTGAAGGAATTTCAAGATTGGAAAATCAAAGAAGGGGTGAAATGCGTAAATGAAGATGTCTTGCTGGCTTATTTTTTCAATTTCAGTGAGAAATTAGCTCCACCCACATTGTGGACTAAATATTCCATGTTCAAGTCAATTTTGAGAGTTTAGAAGAATATTGAAATTTCTAAATTCGGAAGACTATTGGCATTTCTAAATTCTAAGCTCAAATATTTTCAACCAAAAAAATCCAAGGTCTTAGAAAGAGAACAAATCGAATAATTTTTGCGTGAAGCCCTAGACGAACATCATCTTATGAATACTGAGTTATATTTATTAAATTTGTTGTTTTTAGGTGGCGTTGATATTAGGAGTTTTGGCGCTTGTCGTTGCGAGGAATTGGCCCATCTAAGCATAGACAATATAGAGGATAAAGAGCAGTATATCCACATGATGATGATTTCAAATACCTACTAAAACCAACAAACCAAAAAGCTTCGCTGTGTTAAATGAAGTATTTTGTGTTAATCCAATTGAATTAATTGGAAAATATTCTAAGCTAAGGCCTCAAAATGTGCAGCATAAAAGGTTCTTTTGCAATTTTCAAAAGGGAAAATGCACACGTCAATGTGTTGGTATTAATAAGCTATCAAAAATCCCTAATGTTGTTGCGCGATTTTTGGGCTTGACAGATTCTAATTTATATACAGGGCATGGCTTGCGTCGCGTATCTACAACTCTCTTGGCCAATGCTGGAGGGGATATTACAACACTCAAACGCCAAGGTAGATGGAAGTCATCTACCGTGGCAGAAGGTTATATAGAAGAGTCAACTTCCAGCAAAATTGAAGCAAGCATAAGCAAAGGGGCAACCTGTTCTATTTTACCACAATCACAAAGTCATTCCAATAATCCTTTGGCATCAAATTACGGCTTTACCATAAATGTTAATATTAATATTAATAAGTAGGTAGATTGTAAGTTTGTAGCATTTTAGGTTATTTGTTGACTTATTACTGTTTCAAATTGGTTTTCTAATAAAAACTAGAAAAGTCACTAGTGTGTTATAACCCATAACTTACTAGACTTATGACTTATAACCCACTAGTGACTTACTTATAGGCCACATTATTCCTATAAAATCAAAGAAATTATAATATCATTATATACAAGTATTAACAATTTTATTCAACCTATTCACTCATCTAATATCCAATTTCAAATTTCAATGTTTTATCTTTAACAGTCACAAACAGATAACATCGGTGCTCACTCTTAAAGATAATGGGTCCGTATGACTAATATTTTTTTTCTTTTATTCTCTTCATATTTTGTATTTTGGATGCACTAGTAAAATACTTCGCACTAATTTCGAAGCACTGTGTATGTTAACAAATATCTTGTTCTGCCCTTTATTTTAAAATAACATGCTAAACTGTATATAGCTGGCTTGCTACAAATGTTTTATTAAAGGAAAAAATATATGGGTGTAAGACTGTATCACTGAGTAAAGTGATGAAGGCCCACGATGTCAAAGGGCTAGGCGGGCCGAGCAGCGACGTCGTTAAGAAGGATTTTTATGTTGGTAGAGGCAGTTTAATTAATTAATGAGCATTTCAGCATGTGTGCGCGGAGCTTACTTGTAAATTGAAAGGCGGCCGTCATTAATAAACGACATTCCATCCGGAGATTTTTGAATCGGCTAAAAAAACGCTCTCGCCGTGTCGTAAATTTGTCGCAGCCTTCATAAAGCGTTCGCGATTATGACGGTCCTTGGAATACTGTGGAGATTATTCGTACAGGGTGCTTTAGACTTCGTAGGTAGTGCCTAGTCATTTATTTATTCTGAATTCTGAAGTATTCCTTGTTATTACAATGCTGGAAATGGTATTGCTATGGGGTTACCCAACAAACGCCCAGGAAAATGCAGTAAAATTGTAGGATCTCCTAGAAGTCCTGATTTGAAGTCAATGGGTCAAATAAGAGCAGTATGGGACATAATTACTAGAACGTAACTAAACTCTTTAACTGGATATGAAATGGGGTTATATTTTTTATATTTACAACCGTTTAGGACTTCCTAACAATAACCTCTTAGTGACACTTTTCATACTGCATAAATTTCTCGCTTGCATAAATAAATAACTTTAAACGCGTTTTAAAGTAGGTTGCCAATGAAGAAAAGTATTGGAAACTTAGACCTGGAAGTACTCGGAATACCAAAGGAATTTTTCGAAAAATTAGCCCGGATGTCCCAGTACATTTAGTGTAAATGACGGTTAACTTTGATCGGTTATAAATACGTAACTAATTGACCAATCGATCTGTTGTTTTTTTTTTAAAGAAGCGTCTTTCCAATAAATTTTAAAACCTGCTTTAAAAATTTGATCTGATTGAAAATTCACAAAGTTATTCTAATTGTTTATAAGTACAAAAATTCGACCAATGTTTAAGCGCCAGAGCTCTCCTAATTGACGGATTCGAATTTTTCAAAAAGCGTTTGAAAGCTTGAGATATGTGATTAAATTTTCAAGTATCTAAAGGTCTTGGTTTTTGCCGTACAAAATTTTGAAAATTTACAATTTTTTTTTTCAAAATCTGGATTGCAAAATTATTATGCAAAATCTATAGAACCGATTTTGATGAAATTTGGTGTGATGATTTTACATAATATTAAGTTTTCGTCAGCCAAGTATGAAGGTCCTATACCCAATTTAAAGACCCCAAAAAATTCCCTAAAGAGTAATGATTTTTAACGCCATTTTCGGCGATTTTTTCGAATTTAACAATCATAATTATGATTCATTGGATTTGTAACTAGTCATATTTTGTAAAAAATTTAATTACATTCTCTTCCATTTTCGCCTAAAATCAACTCTATAAAAGATACATAATTAAATAGGAAGAAAAATATGTCATATTTCGAATTTTTTTAACATATTGTGCCGCCAAAAGTTAAGTTTAGGTTTTTTTCTGCGCATAGAAAAATTTTCATTTCTAGTGATATTTGAAAGCCAAACAGCCAAAAATCTCCGTGGATATACGATTCATCCAAACCAAAACAAATACCGCCTAGTCTAATTTATATAATCTCTTTATCTGAGTTATAGATGAACAGAATATATCCAACCGTAATTCAATTACATTGTAATTGTTAAACAGTTGGTACCAGGGAGAAGCTTTATATAAATTAGTACGGTAATTTTTTGTTTGGAGAAGATGTTAGTGACGTATGTTCCATCGAGGAACATTTTATTATATTGTTTAAGATTTTGTTCAAAAATATTACACTATTCATTTTTCGTCTTTGTAATAAACTGACCATATTGAAACGTTCATAGAAACAACTGTTGTGGAAAACCCCTAGGCGGATAGCGGCCATCAAGTGCAACCGCGTTGATTTGAAAAAACGACGTTGTACTTTTTCAATACACATTATACCAGTATGATTATTGTAGACAGGTGCCCAAGCCAAAGACTCAAACTTAGATCTAACAAATGTATTGAATAATAACTTGATGGTATCAGAGTTTTGAAAGTTCTTCGAATTACGAACAATAAAGCTTGTCCTACAACGACCTGACATGGTTAAAGATTTAGGAGTATTTTTTGATCTTTTGAGCTTTCTTTTACAAAACATACTGATTTACATACAGCGTGGTAAAAAAGTTCTGCATAAAATTCATATTTTCGTTAAACAATTTTTTTTCGAAAAACGGTGAGACCCGTCGATTTTTATTTGATCCAGGGCACCTTGTTATGTGGAAAAATTTTTTTTTCGATAATCCACTTACGGCAGCGATGACATAATTTTTTTTTAAATGACAACGCATATTTTTTTCGTTCGAAATTGATGACAGTGATAATTATCTAAACAACGGTGTGAAAATTTCGATGTCTTACATAACAATTTTTTTTAGAAAAATGCACCTTAAGTTCTTGAATGCAATAATTTGCTGTTTACGGATCAAATGCCTTAGAAAAAAATTTATTCGGCAGAAAGCATTTCAGATAACTTAAGTTGCAACTGGTGTTATGTAATATTTGCGGAATTATTCATCAGATATTGTCAGGATCCTGATTAAACTGCAAAATTTAGAACCAAGTTCAACCGCACAAAATCCAAATAGTATGTAGCAAATTAAGGTCGACTTTTTGTCTTCGAGTTTGCCGATAAATTCCCCAAAAAAAAAAGATCCAAAGAAATGTTTACTTGAAAGGAGTAGATTACCTGAAATATTGAAGACTAAAAATCAGTACCGATTTAACATTCTTTGGTGAAATCGTTTAATTCGAAATGGCAAAACTTAGTGAACGCGAAAGAATTGATATTTTGAGGATGATTGGTTTCGGCGATAAGTTACGAACCCATCAAGAAGCTTGCCAATTATTTAATGCAACGTACCCTGACAGACCACCAATTACGCAATCTACGGTTAGTAGGGTACTGGCAAGGTTTGAGGAAACTGGTAGTGTGAAAGATGCTCCTCGTGCGGGTCGTCCTAGAGTAGATGATGAAACTAGATTGAATATCCTGGTGGAGCTCCAGGACAACCCTCATTCTAGTACAAGGTCGATTGCATTGAACAATGATATTTCACATGTAACTGTGGTGAACTTTCTCAAAAAAGAGAAATTTCACCCCTATAAGGGTCACTTGATACATGCATTGACTGAGGACGACCCAGACCGCCGTCTCCACTTTTGTGAAGATTTAATGCATCGATGTAACGGAGACCCCGACTTCCTCAAGAACATAATTTTTTCTGACGAGGCTACTTTTTATCTTAATGGATCGGTGCATCGACATAACTGCCGGTATTGGTCTCAGGAAAACCCGCACTGGGTGCAAGAAGTAGATCATCAGCACCCCCGAAAGGTGAACGTTTGGGCGGGAATAATAGGGCGTCGTATTTTAGGCCCGTATTTTTTCGAGGAAAATTTAACTGCTGCTCGCTATTTGGATTTCCTGCGGTTCGATTTGGTCCCAAGCTTAGCAGAGTTATTCCCGAACAACGAGGATCCTGATATTCCTGAGGAAAGAATTTGGTTTCAGCAGGATGGTGCACCGCCCCATTATGGAGTGCAAGTACGGGAGTACTTGAATAACACGTTTACTGGCCGGTGGATCGGGCGACGCGGAACAATCGAGTGGCCTCCGCGTTCGCCTGATTTAACACCTCTAGACTTTTTTTTGTGGGGCTATTTGAAATCGCGTGTGTACACAAACAGACCAGGTGATTTGGAAGAACTTAAAAACCGTATTCGTTTTGAAATAAATCAAATCGACCCGGGAATGCTTGAACGAAGTGTAGACGGCGTTTACACACGCTTAGGACAATGCCAAATGGTACAGGGTGGACAATTCGAACAATTTCGCTAGACTTACACAAACATTAGTGTAATTTTACTCGTTTGAAATGTAATTTTGTCAACTTTGTCCTTTTCAGAGCCATTAATAGTGTAAGTAGACAATTATCACTTATAAGAACTTAAGGTTCTAAAAAAATTGTTATGTAAGACATCGAAATTTTCACACTGTTGTATAGATAATTATCACTGTCATCAATTTCGAACGAAAAAAATATGCGTTGTCATTTAAAAAAAAAATTATGTCATCGCTGCCGTAAGTGGATTATCGAAAAAAAAAAAAAATTTTTCCACATGACAAAGTGCCCTTGATCAAATAAAAATCGACAGGTCTCACCATTTTTCGAAAAAAAATTGTTTAACGAAAATATGAATTTTATGCAGAACTGTTTTACCACGCTGTATGTAAATCAGTATGTTTTGTAAAAGAAAGCTCAAAAGATCAAAAAATACTCCTAAATCTTTAACCATGTCAGGTCGTTGTAGGACAAGCCCGTCAAGTTTATAATCATACTGTATCTGAATCAACTGTCGACTAATGTCATGACATTACACTTAGCGGCATTTAATGGTAAACTGTTTGCATTGCACCAGGAATTTATTAAATTTAAATTTTGTTGCAAATTATGTGCATCAAGTTCATTATCTATAAAGCAATATATTTTCATGTCGTCGGAATATAACAAGTAACGCACATTCCAATCAGCCACAATATCATTAATAACAAACTGTAAACATTAAAGGTCTCAGGACTGAACCTTGCGGAACTCCTGATGTCTGGGCTATTTTAGTAGACTTAACTCCTAAAGCTTGGACAAACTGAGATCTATCAGATACATCTTAGCTCATAAGGTTCATCAATGAAGAACATAAGCCAACTGAATTCAATTTCGATATTAATAGTTCATGATCAAGACGGTTGAACGCTTTCGAAAAGTCTGTATAAATTACATCTACCTGACCACATTTGTCAATGATCTCATTTATGTATTGCGTTATACAAACTGAATTGGTAACTGTTGATCGCCCCTCAACGAAGCCATGCTGTTGTGGCAAGATAATATGTTGTAGGTGAAATGACAAAAGGTGATGTAAAGCAATTTCAAAAATTTAAATTACATAGGTAATATTGCAATCGGTAGATAATTTTTGATATCGTTGCTATTATATTTTTTATAAACCTAATAATAATATTGCCCTGTAACTCAAATACAAGTGCATGCATCAAATATCTCATGTGATACTTTCATTGGTTTTGAAAATCGAGCTGGAGATCGTATCAGCAGATTCTTTTTTTTTTTCATCTTTAGGAGTTTCTGAGATCCACTAAAATCCCATCGAATAAATGCAACTGTTTTACATTGAACTTTTTTAGTCTGCTTATGTTTTAATAGTCATATATTTATAAATATTACGAGTACTCCTTCGTCTCCTTTCTCATTGTGGGAATATTTGGAAAAAAAATTAATCTAAACGCCTACTTATATTTAACAATTCCCGGGTCGGAAACATAATTCCAGCTGACGCGATATTTCTTTCGGCGGCCATAAATTTCCTAAGTATCTGTAAAATGGGATAAAAACGACCTGGAGTGCATGTTGATGTTCAAACCTGATGTGCTCGATCGCTTGACGAGCAGCAGCCCCGCTACTGACGGACGAAACGGCCGGAATGACGAATTGATACCGCCGCTGACGGATCTATGACCGACATCCAACGTCGTCCTCTGCTTATTTACACTCCCGTTCGCCTCCATGAGAACTGTAAACATCCCCGGACCTCACTCTTATTTGTTATTAGGAGTTAAATATACAAAGTTGTTTATTCTACATTAAATTTACTACTTACGGCATTCTAATCGCCGTTTTACGCTTTTTATTGCCTTAATTTGCCTAGCGCGTCGCCGTAAAAATGTCAGGAGCGGGATAAAACTGTTTGGTCGGTTCCAAGACACAAATTGTCCTTCAAGTGGGCGGAAGGTGTTTAAAGGAATGGTTTTTGAAAAATGATACGTATTAAGGTGTTTTAATGTTTATAAATATGCTAAACAAAGTATTAAAAAATAGATACACTGAAAAACCGTTCATTTTCTATAGAAAAGATTTGAGGATGAGTCAAGAGAGTACCGCCTGTGATAGTTTCTTGACTATATGCAACCTCAGACTTATTAGCGTGCAAAATTAGATAAAGAAATTGTCGATTTTAATTTGCAAAACAAAGTTTTAAGGTATGTAAATAATATTATATTGTTAGATTCCAATCCTAGTGAACCCTTAGACTGAAGAAATCGAGTGACCAGAACCTGTCATCGCGCCTGTCTCGACAGAGAAAAAACTTACTTGTCACTCGACACCGAGCCTGGCAAATTCGTTATTCATTATCTCGAATATTGTGAAACAGTTTATAAATAATAAACCTTGTAAGATTTGTGTTTTTCAGTTTACATCTAACAATATAATTTTATTAATAATTACAGTCAAACACAAAAAAATTGTTTTGTGTTATCTTTATTTTAAAAATAGTTCAATGTTTTAATATTTTTAGCAAAATAAACATATTTTGTGTGTATAAGTGTGTATTACTTTATAACTAATGAACTGTACTGTTGACGTTATTATTACAGAAATCTTCTTATTTAAGGAACCCCTCTTTTTCTATTACTAAATAAAATGAGAAGGGTAGTAGTTAGAGTTTTTAGTTGAGTTTCCTATTCACAGATGGTGCAATTAAGGCATAGTTTAGCACGTCACCGCTGTCTGCAAAATTCGTTCTGTTTTTTTTAAATTTTGAGTTAAAAAATGATTTCATACAAAAATAAACCAATACAAAGCAAGTTTTTCTGTCACATTATTTCATTTTCTGATAATATCTAAAAAAGTCGCAAACCCCCCATTGTAACAAACCTGAATATGCACATATGTAGACAATTAAACTTTAAAGTTACATGACAAAATGAAACGAAATCGCCTACCAATGTTTTGTAATAAAAGCATATGAAATTATTTTCACAACACCCTGTATCTCGTAACCAAGGCGTTTTTGAACACATTTTTGGAACAGTTTTCGACGATTTGTAACGTAAAATCCTCTATTAAAATTGGCCAGGCGTTTTAGTTACATCCTGTGTACGTTGATAATACTAAATCAAAAATATGCTTTCAAATTTACAAAGAATATGTTTTACTAACAATGCTCTCACTAGTTTTTTTTCAGTTTAATTGATATAGCAACATAATTTGAAAATATTCCACAGCCCTTAGAATTTCGGATTCCGTGTTACAAAAACCATTGAAGTATTGTTACTTTTCTCAAAAAAAAAAAAAATGTGTAAATTATCAATATCGAATAAAGCTGCCTCCAAATGATGAGGTCACTCGCTACATAATTGTCAAATGTAAACAAATAGAGCGTGGATGAATGAATACCAAGAATGCCCGAATGCGTATAGATAGATTAATCGCTCATCATCAACACTTCAAGTAAGTAGTTGACATGCGGACAATTAGTACACATCGTGTGAAGAACGTTTAGGAATATTTGTGCAGATGTCTGTTATGTACTTATATTAAGCCGGCTGCAGATGATGCGGTCACTTGCCAAATATTTGTGAAATGTAAACAAATGCCGTATCGTATGGATGTCACATATTTAAACATTCGGAACCATATGTTCACTTGCTAAACATTCAATAAATCTATATAGGTATACACCAAAAAAATATACGCGGCACCTGTTGCAGCGACCATATAGTTAGATTTCATTTTCACTGACTAGAATTTGCAATTTGAAAATGAAATTTTGAATTTGAAATTATAACTGTACTCAACAGCTTGACCTTGGAAAAATTGGTAAGTATACCCATAGTGCATAGGAATAATTGAGAAGAGATTTGTCATATGCTTATATTTGCATATATTTCATATATGTACATGGTCTATATGATACAACTTGGTGCTATGGATTTTAATAAATTAATTTGCAAATAAGTATGTTAAACATTTGATGAATGTTTGGCGAATGACCACATCATCTGGAACCGGCTTTACGTCGTGCGTATACTAACTTGGCGTTACAGATTTTGGCCAAATAATCCTCAAATATATGATATATTTACAAGTATATATATGACGAAAATTTGAAAGCAAAGATCTCGCTCCTGTCAATAAGGAAAATAACTACTCGATAAAATTATAAAGGACTTGTCAGAAGTTGTAGAATGTATATTCTGACGAGAATTTTTACTAAAGTGTTTATTTATTTTTACTGCATTCAACGGATATGCTCCCAGTAACAGAATAAGGAAGAAACGACAGTAAAAAAAACAGTATTTAACTAAAACAACAAAACGAAAAATTTAAATTACATATTTATAAATATACCTACATGTTAAAAAAAATAACTAAACAAACAAATAAAAAATAACAATAATAGCAATAAATATGTTAAAAACAGTAAAAGTAATAAATAAAATAAAGTCAAGGAGGTACAGCATAGGAACTCTTTATTTGTTTTTTTTTTACTAGAAAACATTTGGTACACGGGAGAGGCTTTATACAAATTTAGCAATAAATTTATTTTCTAACTAGTCCTCATATTTCATAATATTATTTAGCATTTTGAACAATAAGTGCAAACACAGCTGATTTCTAAACAACGTTGTGCTTTTTCAATACACTCTGCATTAGTACTACAGGGTGTTAGAAGTTTGTCTGCCTTAATTTTAACAGACGATAGAGTACATTAAAATAAACAACATGGATATGGATCCTAAACTAAACCATTTCCGAGAAAAAAATATCAAAATCTCCAACTTGATGTACAAAAGTTCGATTAATTAAGGAATATTGACATAACTGAGTGCATAGAATGCTATAAAATACAATGTTTATCGCTTTTTTGAACTTCTTTATATTTAATTCTAAAAAATAATTAGTGTTGTAATAGATTTAAAATTCGATAAAATTCATATCGAGCAATGTGACAACGGCGCGGCGGTTGGTATCTGGAATTGAACCGTGTCTGAGAGTTTTTTGCGTACCACTATTTCCTTTTCTTAAGATGTTTTCCAGCGAGTGCGCGAAAATTGGATTCGAAGATGTCGTGCATGCATTGAAAATGATGGTGGACATTTTGAGCATATGTTTTAGTTTATTTTGTATTTGTGCGTTTAAAAATTACTGAATTTTGCTTTTTGGTAAGTACCTAAATTATTTTTAATAGGTATGATTATTTGGAGGACGTGAATCTTTGGGTACTTTAATTACATATTTTTCAAATTCATAATTTGGCTAAAAGTTAAGTTCCTGTTTTAAGAGATTCATAATTACTAAAATTCGGGTTTCGTACTACAAAATCGATACATTTTATTTTATTTATTTAAAAACTGGAAAACAATTGTCTTTAAATTTAGTAATTGTTTCACAATAATAGTTGTTTACATTTTTTTTCCGTAGAATAAGTCTGCCGTGTGCATCGTGGTATGCTTCAGCTGTGTAGCATTAGGTTAAGTTCTGTTGTAATGTTGTGATGAAACTCGCCAATATTAATACTCGCTGTATTTTAAAAACTGTTAATCTTACGCCCCTGTAATATACAACTTTTTTGTTCATTTACGATTACTCATGCTGAAGTGATGGCGTACTTCTTACACCTTGTATAAACAGGTAAAGAAATCAAAGATACTTAGACCCGACAAATGGAGTAAATAATAATTTGAGGGTATCAGGGTTTTAAAAGTTCTTCATATTGCGAACGATAAAACCTAGACTGCTATAAGAATATTTTGACTGATTCGTCGAAGAAAAATTAGAGTCTGCAAATGCCTCTAAATTTTTAACCTAAGTGAGATCTCTGAATGATAAACCCATCGAGTTTATAATTATATAATATTTAATTCAGCTGCCTACTAAAAGCATACTTCGTGGCGTCTGTTAACATCGCGCCAAAGGGTTTATTAAATTTCGTGCGTCAAGTTCATTATTTACGGTAAAAGATGGACTAGTTTCAAACGAACCGTTCTCTCGGCGTGACTGCGACTTATTTATCTATCAAAATAATAAGCCGGGAGGCCAGCGGTATCAGAGGTGCATGCATCTCCTCACAAAGCGCGTAGTTGGCTGTTTCCCGGAAACGCAGAGGGCACAGCCACTCGGCGGAGATTAGAAGCCGAGATCTCATTAGCGAAATGACAGATGAAGATCAACGGTTCCAACGGCGACTCAGCCGCTGGGACGGCCGGGCGGGGAGGAATTACCGGCCTGTCACGGCCGCCGCGATCAACCTCATTGTCTAAGAACAGGCGAAAATGAGATATGAATGAGCGAGATCTGCAAATAAAAGACCTGTCAATTCCCGAAGATTTTTCATCAAGCACCATCTGAACGTTGATGTTTCGGTAATGAACAAAAACTCGGTAATGATGAAGGACGGGGCAGATAAGCCGTTGATTAACCGCAGATGGGCTCACGGGCTGCACTGGAAACGGCGCGGAGCGGCGGCGAGGCGGCGACGACGGCTCCTTCGCCTCTGAATAAGAAATAAATTAGAAACGTCCTTGTTCACATATTTCTGTCCCATTATCTTAGTTTTGTATGGAATAATAAACCTTCAGGCGTCACCGCCACGACTGTATTGTCAAATAATCACGATGTCTTAATACGCGATTTGCGTCTCTGATAGAAATGTTATTTTAAATGTACAACATAATTGATATATCTTGGGAAATGTGTTTTTCTTGCAAACAACTGAATATTTCGATTCACACGAGGATACAAGATACATTTTATATAACTTTTTAACTATTTTTAGTGGTTACAGACCTGGAGGTGCGAAATTTCGATTGGCGAAAATATTTACTGCAAATAGATTTTTTTTCTAATATCTAGTGAATTGAAGCTTTCATGGCTCGTACTGTTAATTAAAGTACCATGTTTTTTCGGGTTGTCATTCGCCGGGTCCTATTTACCTGGCCGCAACAAGTTATGGAGTTACAATGTACTTTCTATTAGTCTTAGTTAGGAATCTTTGGCTTGCCCAGATTTTTCTCGAGCTAAGCTCTGTAGGAGCCGCTAGGCCTGCTCTAATATTGATTCCGGTCCTGGTTGTTTGGTTCTGTGCAAAACCATACTTATCGTATCAACTTCGACGTCACCTGTTACATGAGTGTTGTATAATAATGAAAACGTAATATTGACAGTTGGCAGAAAGAAGCGCAAAAACAAACGCTTAGATGGGGAATTCTGAAAGGAAGCCTAGATAGTGGAAGTGAGGATAGCGCAGAGTGAAAAGTAAGGTAAGTATGGTGAAAATATATAAGTAGTGAAAAATTAAAGTGTTTAACCGGTATTAGTTAGCAGGTAATTATTCTCTAAGTACTTTGTTGTTAATTGTTCTATGTAATCTTATGATTTCATGGATAACAATTCTGTATATGTTTAGCCTGATCTGTTTAGCCTTCATTGTCTTATGCTCAGGGACGTATATTTTTCTAACGTAAAATTGTTACAATTATCATTAAAGATTGCTCATTATTTATTACATGTTAAAATATGTATATATTATCGTGACTGCCAGATATTGCAATAACAACTCCTTTGTTTCACATTTAACTTGTTTTATCATGATTACGTTGTTCGAAAAACAAATAATAAAGCATTTCTTGTGCTCACTTTATGTCATACGCCTATAAGAGCCTTGTTGAATTATAACATTTTCGCCCTTGAGGATCGAATGTGAAAAAAAAGAATAATTAAATACAAAAAAAGAATTGCTAAAACAGATCTTCCGAAATCTCAACTCATAGCTGGATTGCCTCCCGTATGGGACTCCAGTACCTTCCGGCCCTGCCGGCTAACTAACACCAAACTTCTTCAGTTTTACTTGGAAGTGTGTATGTCAAATTCGAGTGAGGTGACATTTAGTGACACAGTAAATGAGTCGGGTGTTATTTATCATTAGCAAAGGTTCTTAATATATGCCTTTTGTTATCGGTTGTTTTGTATTTATTTTTGGGTAGTTAGAGCAACGATCGTGGGTTCCTCTGCCATGCTCTTTCCCCACAGGAGCTCTAGGTGAGCCTGGCACTCTCATTTTATGTTAAATGGTTGTTAATGTTTTTGTTGTTCTTTCTATTTGTCACATGTTTAATTTGAAGACTGTTGTACGTAAATAAGAAAGTTAGGTGTATTTACTCTGCTTTTGTTTTTATAAAATTAAAACATACATACTCTTTTAAAGTTAGTAGCCAGCGCCTTCCAGTCAATTAAAAATAGATTATACAACGTAGGTATTCCTTATGACGATCACATATTTTTGGCCATAACTACGTTTATATTTTTTTCGATCGAACCCGGGATTGTTATACTACAGTTCTAAGGTCATTTCGGGCGGTCTTAGAACCTCAAATAACGGTGGTCCCTTGAGATGTTCCGTAATTGCCTCTGTAACTGGTTCCATTCAATGCTATCAAATGTTTCACCGTTCTTCACTATCGGCATCTTAGTGGTAACTCTGCAAAAAGTTCTACGCCATTCTCGATCATCGAAAATACCTATTCGCTTACCAGATTGATACGAAAACTTTTTTGGTAGTATACCAACTCCACTTATGTCTAGACAACTAATTCGTAAGCTTAATCACCATTTCACTACGTAACCACCATTTGTTTACTAATAATTTTCATAATAAAAGACAGGTTTTCATAATGATAACTAAAGTAAATTTGGTGATTAGCTAAAACTCATCTAGTATTTTTCTGTTTACCACAAAAGGCGGGACCAAAAAGAAGAGTATGTAACTCAGGAACGATTCCAGAAGTTCTCAATAAGTATTGACAATTTTAATTATTCTTAAATTTAAGCAGTGTTTTGTAATTTAACTATTCTGATAATTGAAAATGCTGGTTACTTATGTTTTTCCATCCCCCTTAAATAATCCCCAAATTTGTAAAATCTCTGTAGGTATATTCATACAGCCTCCTAGCGTTCTGGTAATTTCTCCCGTTACGCCTAGGCTTGAAATAATGCGATCGCTGACTAGTTGAATAGAATTTCGTGAAAAATTACACCAATTAGTAATTATTTTAACAATTTTTAATTGTACCTAAATTTAATTCCTAACAAAATTACTGGTCAGTGACCAGGCTTCTCACGGATTTATGAAGGTTCTGTAGATACTGTCAATCTTAGGAACTACCTTTCCCGTGAAGACAAGTTATGATGGGAAACATCCTCAACCCTCTCCAAAACTAACTTTTCCGAATTGATATGGATAGAAATAATTTTGTTATTGACTGCAGAAATTATCGTAAAAATGTCATCGGTAAAATATTGTCACGAACGACAGTTATATTGAGTGTGGTAAGAAACATTTCAATTATTGTTTAAAACATATACGAAACAACGTATATTCTGCAGTCAGTTTTGAAAATTAAATGATAACTAGAGATCGGAGGCTATAATGTAGTACAGGGGTAGCTGTGGGCCGGGTTCTCTTTTATGGAATTTTATTTAAATAAAAAGTGATAGTACAATTGAATTTGCACATTCAATAACCTGGTATAGAAGTAAAGTACAGTCAGTATACCTGTGATCAGTATTTATGTGTAGAATTAAACCTGAGCCACTGAAAAAGATTTCATGTATCGTTTAAATGTTGACATGCTGTTGTTCCGTTAAAATTTGTAAATTTCTAGTTCTACTCGTATAAGTGTTGTAGTACTGCAAAATAGTATGTGAAGGAGTGTAAAAGACATTTACAACTTCATAAGCTATATTTAGATTCTAACCAAAGTTCAAATTTGTAGACTTTAAAAGTTCTCGGTGAATCGGGGAATCTAGAAATTTTCATTCGTTTACTTTCAAAAAACAGGTAAATACTGTTTAAAATGTGGAAAAAAGGTGGTAGTAAAGACATTCAATGGACAGACATACTGAGAATTAAGGTGTATATCTAAATTTATCTATAATTTGCAAAAATAAGTCAAATTTGGTCATAATTTAATTTAATTTAATTATACTATACTATATTACATGGTCTACTGGAATAAAAATTATTATTATAATTATAATTATTATTATTATTATTATTATTATTATTATTATCATCATCATCATCATCATCATCATCATCATCATCATCATCATCATCATCAT